>NC_087152.1:40496816-40499316 GCF_035594125.1 Scylla paramamosain | reverse complement strand
AGCTTACGAGTATATGTCTTCTGCCGCCAAGATGTAACTTGTGGGAAAAGTAATGTCATATTCTTTAAGACACCGTTTTTATTTTTATTTTAAGACACAATATAAGTTACGGAGGCAAAAGGTGACTTTAAAAAACCATGACAATCTTCATTTAATCATATTTCCTCAAGGTAACGAGAAAAGTTCTAATACGTTTTTCTGTCTGTACTCGTCTCTCGAGAGAGCGCGTACTGTTATCACTTCCAGAAGTTACATAATATTAGCGTATATATCTTCTGCCGCCAAGATATAAGCTATAATATTATTCTGTTCTCTTTTATGAAGCAGTATAAACAATAAGGACATTATTTCATTACAAATATGAAGAGTTTGCCTTACTTCCATCTCCTCTACCCCTTGAGCAGTGAACGCCGCGCCGAGGCGTCGTGGAGGACGTAAAAGTGGCGCCGTTGTATAAAACGTTGCCTTAGTTTTCCTGAAAACTTTGGCGCCACTTGCTGCTTGTCCCTAAGTGTTTAGCGGCGGTCTCACTCGTTCCCACCTGAGAATATTTTATCATTATCTCTCTCTCTCTCTCTCTCTCTCTCTCTCTCTCTCTCTCTCTCTCTCTCTCTCTCTCTCTCTCTCTCTCTCTCTCTCTCTCTCTCTCTCTCTCTCTTTTAAGATGCTTCATAAATTACGGTGGTAAAAGTATCTTACCAATGGTCTTCAAGTCGAGGAGGCGGCGGCAGCGTGGTGGTGCCTGATCGCTGGTCACTGGGGAACACGGGCGTCCCTGGTGCTGGCCCCGTGGTGCTGCAGAGAAAGAAGAGAGCAAGGAGGAAGAATAGGCGGAGAAGGGAGGAGTGGAAGTCCATAGACAGCAAGAGGAAGAGGAGGAGAGGAAGAGGAAGAGGGGGGAAGAAGGACGAGTAACAGAAGGAAAGGGAAGAGAAAGTGGGAGGTGACTATGCAGAAAGAGAAAGTGAATGCGGCTAAATGAAAAAAAAAAAAACAGTAGGAATAGGAAAAGGAGAAGAAGGAAGAGGAGTAGAGGTGGAGCTGGAGGGGGGACAACCACAAGTAAACAGGAGATGCAGAAGGAAGAGGGAGGAACTAGAGGTAATGGAAAGTCGCGGAGGTGCATATATATATATATAGATATTATAGTAATATAGTATATATATTTAATATAAATTATATATATATATATATATATTAGTACTATATATATACTATAATATATATTAATATATATATTATATAGTATATATATATATATATATATATATATATTATATATATTATTTACATATATATTTATATATAATATATATATATATATATATATATATATATATATATATTATATATAATATAATATATAATATATATATTTATAATATATATATATATATATTAGATAGATTATATATATCCCATCAACTGAAACACACCATGGACCATTAGAACCGGGCATTCCAAAATATAAAAACTGGGCGAGATCTTACGTACGTTTTTCGTTATAAGGAAAGACAAAGTGCATTCTAACACGTGACATCAAAGTAAAAGTCTTCTCATATTCCAGACCACGCTGACTCATGACCATCGCTACCAACATCAACACCCGCCAGGAAGGAAGCAGGAGGCTTGTTCGCGTTGGCTGCTCAAGGTAAGTGGCGCAATCTGCTGCTGGTTAGAAATAAAAGCGTTTCCTGACAACTTCCAAATAGGGCGGTGGTGGTGGTGCTTCTCCAGGGCAGCCCCCACTGTTACCACATTGCATGTGTAAGCGGCCAAATTAATGAGTTAAAAAGTTTATTACATTTTAAAAAAGCACTAGACAAATTTGCAAGTGTTTGGTGCTCTGAAGAGAAGCTAATGAACTGAGAGTAATATTTGGGTACGTAGGAAAATAATCACAAACTGTAGAGCTGTCCCTTAGCGCGTCACTTCTATGCGAAAATTCATACGCTTGAATGCTCTCTTCCAAGTTCTCAACAACTCCTCCTCACGACAGCTGTTCGCTCTCAGCCTTCTGGTCATATCTGACCCTGTTGGAATAATTAACTCATTGGTTGGCTTGGGTTTTCAAAGCATCATGCTGTACGACAATGATTTGATTAAGAGTCAAAGAAGAATAAACAATGAAGACTGAGCGGCAAGGGAACGCGATGACACCACCCCCAAGCGAACGCTCCGCTCTGTCACCATCATTGAGAGGCGCGCTGCTCCTCATCCTCCTTACCAGGGATGTCACGTGCACACCTTTCACAACACACACACACACACACACACACACACACCTACACACAAAAGAAAAAAAAATTGTTTTATGTGCATCATATATGTATAAGAACGACGTTCAATTTGCTGCTTCACCGTACAGGTCGGCAGTCAGTCAGTGTGAAGCTTATAAGCCAGTAATACCAGGCAGCTTTTCGCCCCTCGCCACTCCCACGCTGAACAAATTACACAGCTTCACAAAACTCCCTCCTCGTTCACACACCGTCACCACCTG
>NC_087152.1:40486816-40494316 GCF_035594125.1 Scylla paramamosain | reverse complement strand
ATTGTTTCCTGTAAATCATGATGGAATAGGCACACTGAAATGAATGGTCTGGGCAAAAGCGATGTGATTTTTAGTTCAGTGTGTATACCAGGCTGGGATCCACTTGAAGGGAGGCAGCCCAGACAACCACACGAAACAGGAGGGTGAAAGAATGAAGCACGCAAGAGACGAAGAAACACAACAGCAGACTGGACTCGCTCGGACTGTTAGACAGAGACAGCCAGGACGGCCAGGACGGAGCGACGGGTCCTTTTGGTACAGCATGGTCTGCGCTGCGTCAGAGGAACAGAGAGAGAGAGAGAGAGAGAGAGAGAGAGAGAGAGAGAGAGAGAGAGAGAGAGAGAGAGAGAGAGAGAGAGAGAGAGAGAGAGAGAGAGATATGAAAAGAAACTCCTCCTCCTCCTCCTCCTCCTCCTCCTCCTCCTCCTCCTCCTCCTCCTCCTCCTCCTCCTCCTCCTCCTCCTCCTCCTCCTCCTCCCTTTCTTCCCTTCCACACTTATATACAGGCTTCTCTTCCTCGTCTTTCTCTCTCGCTCTTGTATCCCGCCTGGTTTCCTTTACATCACGCCTCCCTTCCATCTTGTTTATTTGCTCCCCTGCTTTGCTTTTTTGCTTAGTTTATCTCCCTTCCTCTCTTCCTCTGTTTATGTACACACGGTCGAACTGCGTATGTGTGTGTGTGTGTGTGTGTGTGTGTGTGTGTGTGTGTGTGTCATCTTTTATTACTTTCCTGGAAACACTCACACCGGCTCAGACACACCACACTCTACACACTCCCTCAGTAAACAACGTGTGCGGCTACGCCAGATGTTAACAACGTGTAAACATTCAGGGACGCGAGCAATACTCCTGGAATAGATAATGAGATACAAAAGCAACAAATGCATGGATAAAAATGGAAATAGGTTTTTTAGAACATTTTCCCGGCGGATGGAAAGGAATGTGATAAAGTGAATGTTTTAATTGCGCGCCGCTAAAGTGTCCGCACAAAAAGGGCTGACAACAAGGGACTGATGGGACAAAAGTTGTGGAATGTTCTGTTCAACACGTTTTGACATAATTGTAATTGTGACTGTGTTGATGAATAAAACCCGGAAATACGAGGTGTATGCGGGTGACACGCCTGTGTATCGCACGCACTCTCGCACGCACGCACGCACGCAGGCACACCAAAGCACACGTACAGACATCCGTCCCCCATTCTCCCCCACGTACTGACGTCATGATTTTTTCATCTTTTTTTTGGGGGGATTTTCTTTTTAATCAGTCGATCTGCATCTATCCTTTTTATCGAATGTCTGCTTGTGTGTTCGTCTGTGTCTTCATGGCTCTTCCTCCTCCTCCTCCTCCTCTTCCTCTCCTCCTCCTCCTCCTCCTCCTCCTCCTCCTCCTCCTCCTCCTCCTCCTAATACTCCTCCTCCGCTGCAACACCGCCCTCCTCCCTCAATCATCTATTATACGCTACCATTTGTCCCCTGTCGGCTGTCGCTCCCTGTTTGCTGCGGGGCTCTCATTGACCTACCCTCATCGCTCATGCAGTGTCCTCCCCCTCCTCCTCTTCTTCCTCCTCCTCTTCATCATCATCCTCATCATCATCATCATCATCATCATCATCATCATCATCTTCATCATCATCTTCCACTTCTTGTTTCCCTTTTCTCTCTCCTCCTTTTCTTCCTTCTTTTCACATTCATCTATAATTTCGTGTAGTATTTGTACTTTAATCTTCTCTCTCTGTGTTTCATTGGTCTCGTTTCTTTCTTTTTTTTTCCTTTTTGTTTCCATTCTTTTCCTCTCGTTTCATTACTTGTCTCCCTTTCCTTACGTTCGTCCTTCCTTCCTTCATTAATTCATTCATTCACTCATTTTCTTCCACTTTTCCATCTGTTCTTCTTTCATTTATTAATTCCGTTATTTATTCCTTACTTTTCTTTCGCTCGCTTTCATTCGTTTATTCATTTATTCTCCAATTCCCTTCCAGTACGCTCATAACACACACACACACACACACACACACACACACACACACACACACACACACACACACACACACACACACACACACACACACACACACACACACACACTCTCTCTCTCTCTCTCTCTCTCTCTCTCTCTCTCTCTCTCTCTCTCTCTCTCTCTCTCTCTCTCTCTCTCTCTCTCTCTCTCTCTCTCTCAGGGGCTCGGAACAGACACATACAAATATATTAGTGTGTAATAATTGGCAGCAGAGATGACAGAGCAGAACCACGCTGTGTTTGTTGTGTCTCGTAATTGTTTTGTTCCCGTAACTGGACAGTAATTGTTCCTAATTTGATGTGTGAGGGAGTTGTTAGTTCTGTAGTATCAGTCACGCTGTTTTCCAGAGTCAGTGATAAACGGCGCACATTTAGACTGAAAATAGTGAGCTTTTCCTTTCTGTGAGTGTGTGTTGTTGGTGTCACCAGGACCCCGCAGCACGCATGGCACGCCTCATGTAGTGAAGGAAGTGTTTGGCAGCAAACTTGGCTTGGTTCAGTGAAGTTTTTTTTTTGTCCTCTCATTCCCTTGGCTCGCCTCGTAGTGTCTTTCCATTATGTTATTATTATTGTTGTTGTTATTTTTATTATTATTATTATTATTATTATTATTATTATTATTATTATTATTATTATTGTTGTTGTTGTTGTTGTTGTTGTTCTTCTTCTTCTTCTTCTTCTTTTAGCGGTTTTACACCAGGCTGCATTTGCTTACAACTATTGGACTTGTTAACTAGTATTAACTTGTGTGGCAACAATGAGCGGGAGAGGCAAGTGACGGGAAGCCAAACAGAGCAGCTGACCCTTCAGTGACACACAGGACGTGGCGGGAGAGACTGTGGCCTCAACAAACACTGACTCCCAACAAGAGAAACAGAAGCTGGTTTGGTGAACACACAGCTGCTGCTGAGTTGCCAGGTGTGGCTGCCTCACCCAGGCCACTTGTACTGTACAGGGCCGCCATGCCCTGCCTTCACATTTTGTTTACAAATGCATCATTCTGGTGGGTAATAATGTAACTGTACTCGTACTGTTGAACTTTTGAGAAAACAGTGTAATTTGAAGTATGCTGTACTCTTCACATTGGCGATAATTAATATACGGATGATGCTGATATTAAAGATGATGAAGATTATAAAAATAATATTAATGATAATAATAATAATCATAATAATAATAATAATAATAATAATAATAATAATAATAATAATAATAATAATTATAATAATAATAATGATAATAATAATAATAGTAAATCAATATAACAAAGATAATGATTAACAATTTTATAATTCAATATGTACAAAACATATCACAGAATGACAAGATGAATATATATGATGGAGAAACTACTCACGATTCAACAAAAAAAAAAAAAAAAAATATATATATATATATATATATATATATATATATATATATATATATATATATATATATATATATATATATATATATATATACGAGTATATATATATAAAAGATGGGAAAAGTGGAAATGGAAAGGGAAATGTGATCAGAATATTGGCGTCCATTGTGTCTCCTTTCCTGCCTCGCTTCCTCTCAATAGAAAATCTGTGAAAAAAAAAAAAAAGAGGACAGTGAAATTAAATGCTTTATTTTAACAAATGGAATGCAAACCAACTTTTGTTGATGGCTGAACCAGAACATGCACTTTGAACTTTTTTTTCTTTTTACTCTGTTATATATATTTTTTTTCAATAGCTAGCACAAAAAAGAAATATGATCTTTATATTTTTTGTCAACTTTATATATATATATATATATATATATATATATATATATATATATATATATATATATATATATATATATATATATATATATATATATATATATATATATATATATATATATATATATATATATATATATATATATATATATATATATATATATATATATATATATATATATATATATATATATATATATATATATATATACACAATGACCATATCAATTTCTTATTTTTCTTCCTCCTCCTTTTCTCCTTTTCCTCCTCCTCCTCCTCCTGGAACATAACAGCAGATAACGGTGGCGGGGAAGGAGGAACACACATCAGCAGGAAAGGAAAAAGAAAACACAATGTCCGGTTCGTTGTGAATCTTGTGTCGGAGTTTTTTTTTTTCCATTTATACTGCTCTTCTATTTCATGTGTGACATTCTGTACCAAACGACTCATTTATTTTTTTATTATCTCTATTTTCACTAACGTTATCTCTCCGTTACCTTTCATGCTTTTCATATCAATTTTTCTTTCTTTACTTTTATTCTGTTCCAAATGTATTTTCCATCTTACATTCACAAAGTATTTCATTCACGATGAATGAAATACTTAATTACTGGATCTCTCTCTCTCTCTCTCTCTCTCTCTCTCTCTCTCTCTCTCTCTCTCTCTCTCTCTCTCTCTCTCTCTCTCTCTCTCTCTCTCTCTCTCTCTGACAATACTGTGCCATCTGCTTTTCGTCCTTCTTATCTATATATTATGTTTTTATTGTAATTAAAAAGAGCAGAGCAAGTTTTTTTCATAATCTTTATTTCTGTTCGTACTCTCACTATGCCGAGGGTTGTGTATTCGATTATTTTACTGTATAGCTTATGTTTTTGTTGTTTTTTCTTCCAAGACGTGTATCTATTCTGTTATTTTTTCCCATTTTTTTTTTTTTCTGTAGACTCGTGTTGGACTTTTTAGTCTGTGCGCTTCGTCAGTATTTTTATCCTCAATCTTTTTTTAATTCTAAGGAATCCTGGAGCCGAGGACACGAAGAGGTTGGATTGGAAGAACGCTTTGAAAATGTGACGCTTTTTCCTCTACTGTTATTTTTCATTTCAAGTTTTTTTTTCTGGTTTTCTCTTGGTGTATCCCCTTTATTCCCTTTTTTTACTGCCTGGGAGTGCTGATGTATGGTTCTGTTGTTCGTGTGTGTGTGTGTGTGTGTGTGTGTGTGTGTGTGTGTGTGTGTGTGTGTGTGTGTGTGTATGTGTGTATGTTTGTGTGTGTGTGTTCTTGTTTGCTTGCTTGCCATATTTTTCTCTCTCTCTCTCTCTCTCTCTCTCTCTCTCTCTCTCTCTCTCTCTCTCTCTCTCTCTCTCTCTCTCTCTCTCTCTCTCTCTCTCTCTCTCAGGTAAAATAACACCTGTTCATCAGTTTTAATATCAGTGTTCTCTCTCTCTTTCTTTCCGTTCCAGTCTTTTTTCCGGCATTTCCTCTTCCCATCCTTCTCTTTTATAATTCAGCATTTTTACGCGTTTCTCTTTTTTTAGTGTGTTTGTTCCGTCTTTATACGTGTTATGTTTTGTGTTCTTTTTTGTGTCTCATTTTTTCTCATTTATTTTGAATCTCCGCGTCATTCTTCCTTCACAGTTAAGCCATTTTTAATATTTCATTTCCTTTTGCTTTAGTTTAATTTTGCAAGGTGTTCTCTTGTTAGTATTCATATTTTTTTTTTTTTTTACGTTTCTTATTCACCATCACTTTTTTTTATTTTATAGCAGCCTTTCATCGTGAAACTTTTACGTCCTGCGTGTGATTTTGCATTTTCATTCGTAATAGGAATGAACTTTGTATTGAGAAACGCTTTTCCTTATCTATTTTTCTCCTTGTTCTTATTCTTTTCTGTTCACTTACTTTCCTTCTTCGTGTCCTCCCAGTCTCCCAGTCATGCCTCACTACCTCGACCTCTTATTCTCCCTTCTCATTACCATCCTTTACGCCTGTTCCTCCTTCTCCTCCCATTAACATCCTATTTTCCTTTCTTCCCAGTCATGGTCCACTCGGCCACTTATTCCTCCTCCTTACAATCTTCTTTTACTTCTGGTCATCCTCTCCTATCTCTCTCCCCTCCTCGGCGACCACTTGGGGCACCTGGCATGTCGCGCGGCAGGAAGGGGGACAGGGGAGCGGCAGGCTGGGTGGGTCAGTGTGCCAGTCAGTGCGAAGACACCCAGGCAGGAGGAGGAAGAGGAAGAAGGACTGCACGGACACTGGATGTCACTCTGCCTCTTCACGCCACTTCCTCCTTACAGCGTGTTCTCTCTCTCTCTCTCTCTCTCTCTCTCTCTCTCTCTCTCTCTCTCTCTCTCTCTCTCTCTCTCTCTCTCTCTCTCTCTCTGAGCCACTTCTTAATTGACTGTCCTCCCAACACTTTCTCCTCCTCCTCCATCTCTTCGTAATTGCCTCTCACTACTTCCTCGTTCACACAAAGCCATCCTTGCTTTCTCTCTAACATGCTCTAAATTACTCCTCCTCCTCCTCCTCCTCCTCCTCCTCCTCCTCCACTTTTCACTCTACGCCACTTGCCGATTACACAATTCCGTTCTTCTTTGTTCCCTCTTCTCCCTTCTGTTTATTCCTCAATTTTCCTCTGCATTGTCTCATTTTTCGTACCTTACTTCATCCTCTTCTCCATAGGTTTTTCCTGGACTATCAGAGAGAGAGAGAGAGAGAGAGAGAGAGAGAGAGAGAGAGAGAGAGAGAGAGAGAGAGAGAGAGAGAGAGATTGGCCATGGCTAACTCACGCTTTGATCTCTATTGACAGGGATTGCTCTTCCCATCTTTCTTTTTTTCCCTTATTCTCTCCCTCTCCATCTCCCTCTCCTTCTCTCTCTCCTCCTCCCTCTCTCTCTCCCTCTCTCTCCCTCCTCCCGCCTACTCACACTGACTTACGGGAAAGGAATTCACAAAATATATTTGGGTTTTGAAGAAGTGATTTAGTCTTGCTGAGTTCCTCTCGTGGGATTCAACTTCAAGTATTAAGTTGTGAGTTGTATGAAATGTGAAGGCGTTGGATGTGAACAGATGAAAGGAGACATCTGAAGCGCGGAGAGGAACTGCTGTGGCGTCAGATGTATGTGAGATGTAAAGGAGAGGAGGAGATAAGAAAGAAAATAAGTTCACAGATCGGAGAGAGAGAGAGAGAGAGAGAGAGAGAGAGAGAGAGAGAGAGAGAGAGAGAGAGAGAGAGAGAGAGAGAGAGAGAGAGAGAGAAATCACTCCGTAGCTTGTTTTAACAATATTTAATTATTTTGAGAGAGAGAGAGAGAGAGAGAGAGAGAGAGAGAGAGAGAGAGAGAGAGAGAGAGAGAGAGAGAGAGAGAGAGAGAGAGAGAGAGAGAGAGACTTGAAGGGGGATTGTAAAGTCCCTAATCTCATGTTAAATTTCCCATGTTCAACTCGTACCTCCTCCCTTATTGCTTGACTTTTTTTTTTCATCTAAAAAGCATTTTAATCAGGAAGGATAGAAGAACAATGTCTGCTATCATTTTTTCTTATACAATATATTTTTTTTTCCGATGAATAAGTAAAAAAAAATTGACCTTCAAATATATATATTTATAAAAAATCAAAACCAACTCCAAACAAAGATTTCGATAACAGACTTTATTCGCCTCTCATAGTTTCATAAGCTGCAATAGCCCATATATGTGTAACAGGAATAACAACGGAGATATTTTTTTC
>NC_087152.1:40464316-40484316 GCF_035594125.1 Scylla paramamosain | reverse complement strand
GAAGGTTGGTGAGGCGCTGCGAGGACCAGAGAGAGAGAGAGAGAGAGAGAGAGAGAGAGAGAGAGAGAGAGAGAGAGAGACACGCATACTAGTTTGAAAAAGAAAATGTTGGAGTGATATGGAGCAGAGGAGCTGGAGAAGGATGAATGGACAAAGGCGGTTGTGTATCCTGCTCGAGACTGAAGAGTGGTTGGCAAGTGACGGACGAGGCTGTCCATGATTCTTACCCTTGTTGTCTGAGGGTTGATTCTGACGCCTGGCGGTTTTACTTTCCTCAAGTGTACGCATTCGACACTCAGTGTTTTAAGCGAGGACGACGACTAAAAAATATAAGATTTACATTCTCGCCTCGGATTTCTGACACAGGAAACGTTGAATGAACATGAAAGGAAAACTCTGAGACTCACTTCACTTCGCCTTAGTTTTGTCAGACAGGCAAGCTAACATTGAGTACGTCACCCTAATTTGATGCAGCCGAACACCATAACCAACCTGCGCTGATTGGAGGGCTTGAGAACGATCACCAGGCAGTAACTGACTCTGCATGGGGAGGATCTTGTGCGCGTTTGTTGTGTCAGCACCGCTACTGACGCCCACGCGCGTTCTTTACCTACAGTCGGTTTCAGCAATAGCAGTTTTTTTTTTCTTTTTCTCTTTTATCGAGTGCACCACAGCGGGAAAACCTGAGGTGGGACGCGATGAGAGCCGAGCGTCAACACGTGTTTTTGTTTGTCACTGCACAACATGTGTCGCTTTTAGTACACTTTTCAATCTTGCCTCAATGTACTCAATGTACTCAAAGCCTGCCTGTGTACTCAAAAGAGGAAAAGTATCTTTAACTTTTTTTTTTACTGTTTAAGGTTTTCATATTTCATCTATTTCATTACATTCTTTTTCGGCCTCCTATTCTGCCTTCTCACATTCTTTCCCTGCCTCGCTCATCTTATTACTTTTTTTAATTGCCTTAGTATCCTCTCTTTCCCTCATCCCCTTACCCCTGCTTCCTTCCTTTCCTCTCTTCGCGTGGCGGAGTCGCTCACTGATCAACGCTTCCTTCTCCTGAATGAGCGCGGCAGCGGACAAGGAGGCGAAAAATTACAACTTAAATACTCACAGTGGCAGCGCGAATGTTCTTTTCATCTTGTCTGGATAATTAAATGCCAGGTATTGTGAGGTAGAGACGCCTTGCCTCGCGCGCTCCTGCAACACTCCGTCATTGACTTTGTCCTGGAACTAAGGTACCGGTGGGGAAGCGGCGCGTCGATGCCCAGATGACCTGCCAGCGGAGTTGAAGAAAGTGTGGGCGAGGCGGTGGTGGTGGTGGTGGTGGTTGTTGGTGGTGACAGTCCCGGAATGAAAGTGTCGGCGGGGAAGGAAGGTGTGGGTGAGGTAGTGGTGATATCAAATGTATATTGATAGGATAACTAAGGTGAACCGTTGCTTCCTAGTGCTTTGTGTGCGTGGTGGAAAGGAGGCAGAGAGGGAGAGAGAGCGTGTATCTATACCTGTGTGTCCTAAACAAACATTCAATTTAACAAGTGCCAACAACTGTCTGAAACTCGCCTCTTCTAGTCGCTGTTAATCCACAAAATCTCAATTAACTGTGATTATCTAGTCGGGTTGCAAGTGCTGAGTTTATAGTCACAGAAGGAAGGACGCAGTGAGACAACACAAACACTCGCTGTGTTCCAGTGTCTGCAGCAACACAGAAGGAAGGACGCAATGAACCAACACAAACACTCGCTGTGTTCCGGTGTCTGCAGCAACACTCCACATTATAAACGCTTTACAACAATTTACAGCCAAACTTCTCTCGTTGGCTTGTGTGTTCTTAGAGGACAGAGGAAAAATGTGGTAATGTAGCTGCTCTATATATTACTGTATTGCAGCTGTTGCCACCATTACTGCTGCTGCTGCTGCTGCTGCTGCCACTGGTATTAATACTAATACTAATAGCCACAAAATACAAGCGGTCATCTCCCTCCGTGAATGCATTCACTGAAATCCATCTTCACTCAGCCTCATAATGAAGCGCCCATTGGAAGCGATTTAACCGTGAAATGGTTGTAATATTATGAGAGGAGATTAGTGCGTGTGTGTGTGTGTGTGTGTGTGTGTGTGTGTGTGTGTGTGTAGCGAGATGAGGCCCCATTTAGCATTCTGAAGACTTGCTTTTCGTTCTCCATCTGCAAGAGGGAAACAAATTAACGCACGTGTATAAGTCTTTCCCTCCTCCAGACACCACGCGGCTGATTAAAGGAATAAATCAACACGCTATGGCGGCGCCCACACCACGCCGCGGCCCTGCTCACTCTCTGCTCCCCGAAGGGCGGTGGGGAGCTGGCGCTGCCCAGATTCTGTCTGAGGAGCGTTCATGGCGGGGCAAGGTTGTGTGTTGGTGACTTTAAGTGTGTACCACTTCTCTCCCCTCCTGCTGCCCCGTCTCTGCTATTGCCTGTCAGGAGTGTGTGCCGCTTCCCTCCCTCCTGTTGCCTCTGCCTCTGCTGTCGCCTGTCAGGAGTGTGTGCCGCTTCCCTCCCTCCTGTTGCCTCTGCCTCTGCTGTCGCCTGTCAGGAGTGTGTGCCGCTTCCCTCCCTCCTGTTGCCTCTGCCTCTGCTGTCGCCTGTCAGGAGTGTGTGCCGCTTCTCTCCCTCCTGCTGCCCCGTTTCTGCTATTGCCTGTCAAGAGTATGCGTTGCTTATCTCCCACCCGCTGCCCCTGCCTCTGCTGTCGCCGCGCCTCGCTGCTGTCGCGACGCGCAGTATGGTGCTGGGCCTCCCGCTGCGCTGCTTCAGGCGAGTCACGTCTTCCTGGCGGCTTAGTGTAGCGGGAAGTCAAGGCGGTGTTCGTCTTGCAGACACCACGCTGCTGTTTCCTCTCGTGGGCGGGGGAATTCAACACAGAGACGTCAGCCACGCCAGGCTTTCTTGTGTCGCTGTGAGGAGAGTGACAGCTTGCACAGGCTCACGGGTCTTATTTCCACATTCTGAGGAGTGTGTGTTAGCAGACTCTGCAGTGTTGCCAAGTGTTTGCATTTGAAATGTTTATATTAGAAGATTGATAGTTTTTGTTTCCTTTATTGGATTTGTTTTCGAGTTTCTTTCCTACTTGGACGTAACCATTTGTAGGAATTGTGTTGTGTTGCGTCGTGTTCCTTGACTCTCTTCAGTGTTTTCAAGTATCTCTCAACTAAAACTCGCATAAAAAGTAACGACACGCTGTGTAATCATTTGTTTTCAATTGTTGGCAAACTTTGTCTCCACCTGAGCTGAGTGAAGGTTGCGATGCGGCGCAGAAAGTTTTGTTCCCGAAGGTTTGCTTAGTTTGCTACAGTTCCATTGGCGGCAAATTGCTGGTTTGGGTGAGCAGCGATTGGTGTTCAGTTGTTGGCAGAGACTCTTTCCCTAGTGAGGTACATGTCGAGGCGTCAGTGTGACGTGTGTTCTTTTCTGTCGTGACACTCATATTTCACTCTCAATAATTGCTTTACTGTCATTTTTCCTCGTGTTAATGACACTTCTCATTTCTCTTTCCTTCATTATTCGTCACGTCATTTATATTATTTTCATTCGCTCCCTCACTTTCTCTCGTGATAAATAGTGTTTTTTTTTCTTTCTCTTTGTTTTCTGGCCGTGTCACGTAATGAAATTCATTACAGTAGCATTCATGTGTGTAATATACAATACCAGTTTACTTTTCCACACTCACTTTTCTCTTTTTAAGCAAATAGGTTCTGTTCACTCAGTGAGCACGTTAGGTCACATTTTTTCCATTCAAGACATTCAACACGTTTGTTTGTTTTAGCATTCTTTTGTTTCTTTGTTTTTCCCTCAGATGATTAAATGGTCTTCCCTCAAAAACTGTATTTGCTTTTTTTTTCCTTATATCTCTCTCTCTCTCTCTCTCTCTCTCTCTCTCTCTCTTCTCTCTCTCTCTCCTCTCTCTCTCTCTCTCTCTCTCTCTCTCTCTCTCTCTCCTCTCTCCTCTCTCTCTCTCTCTCTCTCTCTCTCTCTCTCTCTCTCTCTCATTACTCGTAGCAATAATTTCAAGTGGATCCAGTGAGACCCCAAGTATGTGTGGAGGAACACGTGCATTGCGAATAATTTTTGCGGTGCTGTTTAAAACAGATGAGAGAGAGAGAGAGAGAGAGAGAGGAGAGAGAGAGAGAGAGAGAGAGAGAGAGAGAGAGAGAGAGAGAGAGAGAGAGAGAGAGAGAGAGAGAGAAAGTAAATTCTAAAACAATTATTTCTTCTTATACAGAGAATGGATCCACGAAAATATAATTTTGAAGACATTAGGTAAAATAAATACTTTGATTCGTTGCAGCCGCTCATCAAATAAAACACTACAAATTTAATACGAGAATTTCATTATTGCTGAATTATGAAACTGAGAATCGTGGGAAGAGGAATAAAAAACTGATAATATTTTTCCATCAGCAAAATGAGAAATGCCACAAAGGTGTGTCGTGGTGAGGAAAAATGCTGGTGATTGATGGAATGGACGACTGGATGATTAAACCTTAATAGATGTAGAAGAGAGAGAGAGAGAGAGAGAGAGAGAGAGAGAGAGAGAGAGAGAGAGAGAGAGAGAGAGAGAGAGAGAGAGAATGACTAGTACCTATAGATTACAACTCTTTCACTTAAAAAGATAATTCTCAGCACGCCAGGCTCACCAAGGCCTGTCCCTGCCTTCTACCCCTTGTGGCGGGGCAGCTCATGGTGCACTTCTGCCACCTCAACACTTCCCCCTTGTGTAAATAAGATATACAGTCACATTATCAATTAGCCTTGCCGTAGAATGATTTTTGAACATATCAATATACTACTTTTTACTCATGTTTAAGATGTATCCAGTCACATTATCAACACGCCTTATCAATACAAAGACAACAATTACAGCAAAGTATTAATCCTTCAGAAAAGCTGCGGTAACATGTGATGCATCAAATGAACACAATGGCCTCGCTGTGGCCGCCTCACGTGTCCAGCGGCAGGAGGAGCTGACTGGCGCACACGTGAAGGGATTTCCTCATCACCCCCCCCACCGGCTGTTTTTTTTTTTTTTTCTCTATCTCCTCCATTAACTCTCAGTAAGTTAATGCAGCCCAAGGCCGATTCCTCAAAGATATCAGTAGGAAAATAATAATAATAATAAAGTATTAACACTTCACAAAGAAAAGAAAAGTGGTCACAAACACCACCACCAATATCTCGAGCGGGGGGTGAAATGACCTAACTTTGGGAGAAGCTTAATGTGTATTTGTTGCTTACGTGCATAGCGTGAAGCGAAGGAAAGTGCAGCACCATAACCACCAGTTACTACTACTACTACTACTATTACTATTACTACTACCACCACTACCACTACTACTATTTACACACATCACTGCTGAAATAATGCCGGTGTGCGATTTTCTTCCTTTGACTTTTTTTTAACATGGGACATGAAAACACACCGCAGTGTCCCCGCTCCGGTGTGTCCTTGAGGCGTAATTCCGTTAATGCCTCAGCGGCAGGCGAGGCGCATTGCATTACGCTGCCGGAAGGAAATGGACGAGGTTCATTGCCGAGAAATATAATTATAGTAGAGCGCCGCGTGGGAGAGAAATGCACGAGAAAAGAAAAAAAAATACTGAAAAAGGAAAAAAAAAGCATTCAATATTTGTGGTGGGTGAGGTGTATTTATGAAGGGATTCTGTTATGAGCCGCGAAATGCACGGGAATTGATGCTCACCAGGAACCAAAACACGCAGTACTCTTGCTGAAATTACCAGTTCGGGGAGCAGCGCCGCTCGGTGACGCGTTGCCTGCAAATGTGACTAACGAACACAAGTACGCCGGTCACTAAGTGTTCACCTAATTATTGGCTATGAGGGAACAAGTAATCCGATAATGGAATGCAAGAGATTATTATTTTTCATCGGTGCGAAAAATTATTAATATTAGAGATTACTGGGAGTCTCTCTCTCTCTCTCTCTCTCTCTCTCTCTCTCTCTCTCTCTCTCTCTCTCTCTCTCTCTCTCTCTCTCTCTCTCTCTCTCTCTCTCTCTCTCTCTCTCTCTCTGAAAGTTAAGGTAAAGATAACATGTGTAGAAAAGAGAACATGAAAGAGAGGAGAGAGAGTGGATAAAGAGAGGAGGGAGCAGGAACAAAGACAGGCAGAGAGGACCCGCGGGGCGATGTTAACACTGCGCGGGCCACATATAGGAGGGCTTGCAGCGGCACTGAGGGGAGCGTTTGTTTTCATTATTGTTTCTTGTTAGTACTATGTGTGTATTCATTTGAAAGTACATTTTTTTCTTAAATATTGTAACTTCGTTTAATTGTTTAGTTGTTCACATGTTTGTTAATTGACTTGTTCGCAAAACAGAGGACAATAACAGAAAAGTCAGTTAACGTTGAAGCAAATAACAAATTATATATATCTGAAGACCAAGATGCGTTTATCTTTTTCACGTGAATCCGGTGTTGCCTCGTGAAAATGTTTAAAAGTCCAGAAAAAAAACAGAAAGCAAATCAGGCTCTTTCAAACTCATTGCTGCCTTTGTAGACTGTGAAAAATCTAATACGCATTATAAAGTCAGTCCTAAAAAGCTGAGTATTACCAGTGATAATCTCCTGACTGAGTGAACACATCAGGAAGCTGACATGGTTTCCCCGGCCGTCAGAATGATAAAGTGGAGATGTTACAGGCGGTGGTCCCTGAGCCAGCGAGCGAGGCGTTCAGAATGCTTCACCCACACGCAGCGAGTAATGGAGAGTGAGGCAGACAGTCAGCGCCAGCAGAGGTGCAGCTTAGCGAGTGTGAAGAGAGTGTTTTATAAACCTTGCACGTGTGAAAGCTGTGAAGGCGTCGGTAACACTGAAGGCAATCCCTGCATGAGTGACGGAACACGTACAGCTTTTCCTGCGCTGTGTGTGTTTGTGGAGGAGAGGTGATGCAGGCCGGGGAGCAGCTGAAGCACAGGAAGAACACCAACAACAACAACAACAACAAATAAACTTGCAACACTATTAACAATATGATGAACAAGACGATAAAAGAGAAAGAAAAACAGGAAAAAAAAAAGGAGAGAAAGAATAGGAACAAGGACAGCAGAAAGATTAGCAACATAAAGACGAGCAGTGTGATAAAAGAGAACAAAAGAAAAAAAAAGAGAATAGAAAGAAAATAAAGATGAACAAGGCGATTAAAGGGAAGGGAAAAGAAACAGGAGCGAGAGAAGAAAGAACAGGAACAATAAATATATTTCAAGGATGAATAAGGCGATAAAAATGGAACAGAAAAGAAAGAGGGAAAGTAAATAGAAATAGAGGAAATGTAAGAATGAGAAGGATGTGTGTGTGTGTGTGTGTGTATGTGTGTGTGTGTGTGTGTGTGTGTGTGTGTGTGTGTAAAATGATTGTCACAAAGGAGGAAAATAGTGAACAGCATGGGAGAGAGACAGTGGAGGATATCTGAATGTATGTTAGAGGGTGTTGTCGTCGTTGTTGTTGTCGTTGTTGTTGTTGTCATTGTTGTTGCAGTAGCAATAGTAAAATATAATCTTATTAACGCAGCGGCAGGTGGCAAGCAGTGCAGCAGAGACAGGGAGAGAGGCGGCAGTACTCGTACAAGAGGCGCCTTGTAGATTCGAGAGGACAAGACGAGGAGACTGTGAGAGTTTGAAAAAGTGAAAGAAAACATGAATGTGACGGGGGAGGAAGGGGAGAGATGAAAGCCAGGGAGGATAAGAGGGAGGGAGCAGCACTGTGTAGTCTCCTGAACGGCTGAAACACAACCATCAATGTTCCAGGCTGCGGGGAATGTCTTGTGCTGGCAGCCTGTGGTGTTCCTCGGGTTGACGGTGCTCGGCGAGGCTGGAGGGAGGCAGGCGACGAGAGAAGGAGCGAAGGGAAACTTGGAGAGTGGGAAGTATAAGAAGGGGAGAAAAGGGAAACTTGGAGAGTGTGAGAGAAAGAAGTAAAGGTAAATAAGAACTGTAAGAGGAAAAACTCATCAGGGGCTTTTAGTCTTTAGTGAAGCAGGAGGAAGGAAAGACAATAACACAATAAAAAAAAAATAAGAAGATAGGGAGGAAGAGGATAAAGAAAATATCACTTATGGAAAGGAAAACATACTTAAGGAGGAAGAAAAAGGTATAGGCAGAGAGTGAGATGGGAAGGAAACCAGAAAGAGGAAGGGGGAGACGAAGGGAGTGAGAGAAAAAAAAAAACGACAGAAAAATGAAGGGAGGGAAAGAAAAAAAAATCAAAGCTAGAAAAAAAGCGACCAGTAGTGTTGAATGTGGAACAGAAAAGAAGTGAAGGAGGAAACGTGGGGAGTGAAGGAACAGACGAGAAGGAAAGAATAGGTATTAAAAAGAGAGATTAAAGAGAGAGAGAGAGAGAGAGAGAGAGAGAGAGAGAGAGAGAGAGAGAGAGAGAGAGAGAGAGAGAGAGAGAGAGAGAGGTGTAAAAGGCTGGTGTTGTTCCATTGGTAGTAATGGTGTAGTAGTAATAGTAGTAGTAGTAGTAGTAGTAGTAGTAGTAGTAGTAGTAGTAATAGGAGAAGGAGGAAGAGGAGTAATAGTCGTATTTTCCACATGTATGCAATCATAATTTTGATTTACATAGGTGTCTGTGTGTGTGTGTGTGTGTGTGTGTGTGTGTGTGTGTGTGTGTGTGTGTGTGTGTGCAGGCATTCGTGGGGCTCTCTCTCCAACTTCCAGCAGTTCTCTTCTCGTATTTCCTTAACATCATTGATCCCTCCCTCCCTCCCTCCCTCCCTCCCTCTCTCCTTCCTGCCTCTGCACTCACGAGAAAGTGTCAAAACAAAATATCCAATCTAGCTCGAGAGCATTGAGGCGCTGGAGAAGGATGGGAGGAGGAGGAGAAGGAGGAGGAGGAGGAGGAGGAGGAGGAAGAGGAAGAAGTGGAACAGGAGGCTAACTAGAGGAAGAGGAGGAAGAGGGGAAAGTACTGTAAGAAAAGACTTAGGAGGAAGACAATGGCGATGGCGACGAGGGCAGCAGAGCGGGTTGCCTTCTACAATGATGAAGGGACAAATATTTCAGTTCTGTTGTGTCTTATTATCCTGTGCAGCCAACATGTACATTTTCAGTCAATTAATCCTGACGGTGACGCGGCGCCCACGCTCCTCCTTGATGGCCTCGCTCATTGATAAACCGTGTGGCCGCAACTCCATTACCGTCTCGTTGCGATAAAAGATGGAAACTCGAGCAGAAAATGTTGATATTCGTTGTCAGGTTTATATACAACATATTTTCCTTAGGTTTCGTCGATGTTCTTGTTGTTTTCTTTGTGTAGTTGTCTTAAGAGGTGATGGTGGCGGTTGTGATTGTAGTGGTGGTGGTGATGATGGTGGTGGTAGAAGTGTAAAGAAGAAGGAGCAGCAGGACAAAAAAAGTCACCCTCTTCCTCTTCCTCCTCCCCAACACACACAAAGAGCTGTAGTGTTCATCGATACTCTGTCACTGTCTTCATCTGTGTGCCTGTTCGTTTGTCTGCCTCTGTCTGACCGCCTCTCCATCTCTGCCTGTGTCGTGAACCAGACTCGTGTGTATTTTGGTGCTGAGCTGAAGGGGAAGAAAGAAGAGGAAGGGGAGAAGGAGGAAGGGGAGAAGGAAGAGAAGGAGAAAGACAGGAAATGGGAAAGGAAGATACTGAAGAGGGGATGCTGAGAAGAGTGGATGTGGGCAAGTCTGCATCGTCTTGTTTCTAATTTTATACTTTATTACAACATAGACAAAAAAACAAGGACACTGAAAGATGCCAAGTCTCAGTCGCGACGAGAAAATCTGCAAGCACACTTAACTCTGTAAAACAACACAGTGCTTACCTGTGTGTGGCGCGTTGCTCACGTGCAAAGGGAAAGAAGCATTGCGCCAACACTTCACCAATCACTTTTAAACAGGAGTGGTGAAAAAGGCGTCCGTTACATCTTTCCCTCTTTAACTCGCTGTCTGCATTCGCGGGGTATTTCATCTTGAGCTGGTGATTTGTTGAATAATAATGTGACAAGGTATTCTACATGATGTAACAAAACCTAACTCGCCCAACGTGGGGCTCGAACCCACGACCCCGAGATTAAGAGTCTCGTGCTCTACCGACTGAGCTAGCCGGGCTTGTGAGAGAGAGAGAGAGAGAGAGAGAGAGAGTTTTAAGGATATTAATAGTTTTGGTCTTTTGTGTCCTTTATGGGAATAGGTGAGGCGGAAGAAACGGGCTTTTAAGTCTCTCTCTCTCTCTCTCTCTCTCTCTCTCTCTCTCTCTCTCTCTCTCTCTCTCTCTCTCTCTCTCTCTCTCAAACGACACACACAGTAATAGTACAATCTCTTGTGTTGAGTATTTTCAGTTATTGTAATATAACATGGGGCACTACACATACAACACTGTTAACAAAAATACAAAAGCTCCACAGTTTCTCTGCCAAAGTTGCTAATGGGAAAGCCAGGAAACATGACCATGTCACACCTATTTACATGAACTGCAGTGGCTCACTATTAAAGATAAAATAACATACGATACAGCAGTACCAATCTTTAAACATCTCAGCAATCTTTGTTCAGACCACTTGCTGGCTTTACCGACTGTCAATCAAGTCACTCGTGGCACTACACGCCAGCAAAATGATCCCTCTCTCTGAGAGGTCCAGGTATATGGAACCACCTCCCACCACATGTCACACGGGCCAGTACCATATTAGCATTTAACTTGTGACTAAAAAGAAAGAAAAAAAAAGCCTCTCAATGAATAATAAAGTTAATACTACTTTTAATTCTACATTCAGATTTTTTTAATTAAAGTTATTGTCTAATGAAATTTTTATTGGCTTTAGATTTTTTATTTCTCTTACTGATCCTAGAGTCTAAGTCAACTTTGTCTTAATTGTACCGCAAGCTTTATGCTTCTACGACTTTATTGTTATTTTTACATTTTATACATCTTATTTTGAGGATTATATTTTTATGCATTTTGGTGTTTCTCTTAAAGTTTTAATGTCTGTCTTGATTCTTTTGTGATAATACTAAGTTTTCCATGGTAATAAGAATAACCACTTTAAGTGGAAAATGAATCTATTATTATTGTTAAATTTATTATTCCATTATCTTACAAGCCCGGCTAGCTCAGTCGGTAGAGCACGAGACTCTTAATCTCGGGGTCGTGGGTTCGAGCCCCACGTTGGGCGAAATAAGTTTTGTTGCATCCAGCATAAACTAGAACACCCTGTCACATTACCTTTCAACAAATCACCAGCTAAAGGTCAGTGGAGACTGACACACAAAAAGTAATACTAGTAATCCTTATATAAACCTCCCTCAGCCCTCAGATGATCCCTCTCCACATATTGTTTATTTATCTATTTATTTCGCAGCGGTGTGGTGACTAGAGGCTTTGTCGCGACCACTCAAATGTTAAATGTCACTGATATGTGTCAACAGCAACTGCGACATCAACAATAATAATAATAATAATAACAATCATTATCATTAATATTCTACCAGTTGATCGCTGTGCCGCAGAGTTGTTCGTACGCAGCACGGCAGCCTCACACGCCACCGTGATCACTTCGTCACGCTGGTTGATGTCTCTGGACACGCGTCACTGCGTTGCTCATCGAGGCTGTTAATAAAACAAAGATGAAGTGTTGCGTTTATTGGCGCAGGAAATGGATTTGGAAACTGCTCTCTGTGTCAGGGAGAGGGAGAAAATATTCACTTTGACTTCCATAGTAATGTATTTATAGGTGTTTTTGTCTCTCTCTCTCTCTCTCTCTCTCTCTCTCCTCTCTCTCTCTCTCTCTCTCTCTCTCTCTCTCTCTCTCTCTCTCTCTCTCTCTCTCTCTCTCCATGTTCAATACTTATGTTCACGTCATTACATTGAGCTCCACCAGACCACTTTACACATTACGGCAAGCATCCAAGCGGTCCCATCCCCCCCCGCCCACACACACACACACACACACACACACACACACACACACACACACACACACACACACACACACACACACACACACACACACACACACATATACACACACACACACACACACACACACACACACACACACACACACACACACACACACACACACACACACACACACACACACACACACACACACACACACACACACACACATCAAGCACACACTGATGGGAGGTTGTTGTCCAGCCAGCGTGATCTATTAATGCGAGGCGTGGACACGAGTCAGACCAGTGGAGGATTAGTTAGCAGGGAGGCGAGTGCCGGCTAGAGTTGTAAGGGATAGGGAATGATCAACTTTGATGAGAAAACTTGTAAAATTTCATGCATCGCAAATCATAAAGGAACATACTCGTAAATAGAAATGGACAAGAAGTGTTGTTAAAAAGAAGAGAGGAGGAGACAATAAAGATATATATATATCATGGATCTATACTGGATTATCTGAGTGAGTCAGTTGTGAGTTCAAGAAATGCTACTGTCACTAGAACATCGGAACTTGAGAACGTAAGGGAAGCTGTAGGGTGCCAGTACACCTGCACGTGGCAGTCGTGAAGCACGCATACTTATATTCACTACCTCCATATGATATAGATAATGAATTACAAACAATTTCGTCTCGTACAGTGCGAGGGATGCAGTTATTTAGATTCCCGTCAGTTTAAAGTGAACAGCTGCTCTCCTCACGGCTATTGATAATAAGAAGAAAAAGGAATGGGAATGAGCAAGTCACCATAATTCTCCTCCACGAGTCTCCACACAGAGTAAGAGGGAAGGTAATGATGACGACAAAGAGGAGGAAAATAACCATAAGTAAAAAAAGCAGTAGATGTGAGTAATAATGACGGCAAGGTGGGAAGGAAATAAAAAGTCAATGAAGGGGAGACAGAGGGGCAAATATAATCAGATTACGAGTGGTGAGCGAGAGAGGCAGACGAGGCCAGAGGGAGCGTCTGTCGGCGTGAGCTATTGACGCCAGGCAGCTGAGATGATGACCGTGGAGGGGAAAGGTGAAGGGAGAGGAACTGTTGGTTAATAGTTTAGTGGACGCGGCGCCTTTCCTGACGGGGAGGAGAGTGGCGCGGTGGGGAGAGGAAGCACGGTGTACTCGTACATGTATTGCTGCGTGGAATGAACGCCAGAAAAATAGAAAAGGATTGAGGGAATAGAGGAAGGACGCGATGAGAGGGGAAGAGAAGAAAGGGCCGGGAGTGTTTGGGAAGGATTTTCTGGAGCAATAGAGGAGAGGGTGACTGTAGGGAGACAAGAGGATTATGGGATGAAGGGAAAGGAAGAGGAGGAGCTGTGTTATGTAACAGGGAGGGGAGGACAAATATTTACTAATTTAAAAGGGAAATTTACACATACGAGGAGGAGAAGGAGGAGGAGGAGGAGGAGAATGAAGGCTAGGAGGAGGACGTTCTTAAGAGCTCATTAGGGAAGAGGAGGAGAAGGAGGGCGGGCAGGGAGGCTGTTTGGGCTGATTCAGTGAACATTATCTGGATTCTTCCGTGTGGTGGAGCAAAATCAGATCGACGCGCGATGACCTTGAGGAGGAGAGGAGGAGGACGAGGAGGAGAGGCAGGAGGGAGGGAAGGGAGCCGAGATGCTCTAAAAAGGAGGACGAGAAGAAAGCAAAAAACTGTGGGAGAAAGTTTGATATTACTGAGAAAGAGACGATTCCGGAGGAGAGAGAGAGAGAGAGAGAGAGAGAGAGAGAGAGAGAGAGAGAGAGAGAGAGAGAGAGAGAGAGAGAGAGAGAGAGAGAGAGAGAGAGAGAGAAGGAAAATCATGAAGAATCGGGGAAGAGGAGAAATAAGATGAGGAAGAGGAAGACGAGGAAGGGAAGGAAGAGGAGCAAACTGTCTTGCCGATTTCATTTGCATGTTAGTCTCGTTTTCGGTCCTGGAATGAAATCACTATCGCGACTAATACGAGGCAGCAGCAGAACACGACAATGGTGGCGGGAGGAAGGGAGGGAGGGAGGAAAGAGAGGGAGAGGAGGTGTGAGGTCAGAATTATCGTCCGTGTGACTTTTTTTCTTCTTTTTTTTAAATTTTGCTTCCTTCATTCTTTCGGGTTTTCTTTGCTAATTATCTCTCTTCTTTCTTTCCGTGGTGTTCGCATTTTCTTTTTGCCTTTAACTTTTTTTTTGCATTTTTGTTCTTCTTTTCGTCTTCCTTTGTCTCAGCTTTTACCCTCGTTCCCTCATTACTATAATTTTCCGTTGTATTTTTCACATGTTCTTTTGGTTTCCTTGTGTTTCTTGTCTGATTCTTGTCTCTTTCCTTTCTTCGCTGCTGTTCTCTTTGTTCTTCCTTTGCAATCAGCACCAAACTTCTGCTTCACTGTTTTCATCTTTTCCATCAAACATTGCATACTCGCTGATTTCCCCTGCATGGAGCGCGCGGCAGGGAGGGAGGGAGAGGCAGGAAGGGAGGGGTGGGGAGGACCCTTCTATTTTTCCTCCCTGTGTTTCCACCAAGAGAGACGACCTCGCCAGAATAATGGCGTGCGGCAAGGAGGGAAGGAGGGAGGGAGGGAGGAAGGCAGGGGTGGGGAGGAACCTTCTATTTTTTCCTCCCTGTGTTTCTATCATGAGGAAGGACCTCTCCAGAGTAATGGTGTGCGGAGGAAGCTTTACAGACAAGAAGGCAAGGTCTGGTCTCCTGAATCAACCTTTCCTTGTGTGTCCTTGTGTCGATTGTGTCAGTGCTTCTCCTCCTCTAGATCAGACGGTGTAACTCGACACACAGCCACGTGGGCCAGGATGTTTGTTCTTCCTTTGTGTTGATATATTTGTCTTCTCCCCCTGTAGATCAGTATGTGTGTGTGTGTGTGTGTGTGTGTGTGTGTGTGTGTGTGTGTGTGTGTGTGTGTGTGTGTGTGTGTGTGTGTGTGTGTTTTAGGAGAGTGTCGTGCAGATAAAGAGTGACATGTACTGTCCGTGGCAACCAAAAAAAGAGAGCGTGAATTACGCCTTGCTGTTTATTTCACCTGCCTTTTAGTGCGCCGAGAGTAATTGCCGCGACCCTCGTGTTTCGAGAATAATTACAACAGACAGAGGAGTTAAAGGGGGAAAAGTGTGTGTCTGTGTGTGTGTGTGTGTGTGTGTGAGGGGGAGGGAATAACTATTTTTTTTATTTCTCTTTTTCTAACATTTTTAGTGTTTGCTTTTTA
The DNA here is from genome assembly GCF_035594125.1 of Scylla paramamosain. Lineage (NCBI taxonomy): Eukaryota > Metazoa > Arthropoda > Malacostraca > Decapoda > Portunidae > Scylla > Scylla paramamosain. The sequence continues at coordinate 40,469,143 of NC_087152.1, read as the reverse complement.
TTTCGTGTTCACTTTTTAATGAGAGAGAGAGAGAGAGAGAGAGAGAGAGAGAGAGAGAGAGAGAGAGAGAGAGAGAGAGAGAGAGAGAGAGAGAGAGAGAGAGAGAGAGAGAGAGAGTGTGTGTGTGTGTGTGTGTGTGCGCGTGTGTGTGCGTGTGTGTGTGTGTGCGTGTGTGCGTGCATGCGTGCGTGTGTGTTTGTGTGCGTGATGCCTCGTATTAGCGCAAGGCCATAAAATTAATGATTTTAGCTTTCGTTATGAGTTATTTAGAATTTTAATGAAATAGAAATTAAATTTATTGTTTTACATGAGATGCAGGAAAGAGTATAAATCCTGAACACTGTTGTTGGGGAAATGTTTTCAAATGCAGGGACTTGCGTGGAGCTGGAGATAAAAGTAGGTGTTTTATCACATGCGTGGCAGGGAGGCTTTGTTATATCACGGTGGACTGCGTAATTATGTCAGCACACGAGTAGCAATACAACCACACCACACCAACAACACTGCCACAAAAATACCACCATCCTAACGAATATACATATCACATCACTACACACCGCACTTCACCACCATAACTGTCCTCAACACAGCACCACACACCATCCTGCATTACTAACACACCACCACCACCGCCGCCACCACCACCACCACTACGCAGCAATACACAGAAGCAGCCGCGTGTGTGCCTCGTGGGCGTGGCGCTGGTCCTCTGGTGATGATGAAAGACTTCTTGATAATGACAACGATAATGTTCCACGAGTGTGTTTGGAACTGACGGTGACTAATGAATGCAGTGTGTGTGTGTGTGTGTGTGTGTGTGTGTGTGCCAGGAATTTCATTAAGCAGTGACAATATATTAGGAACATAAACAAGACACAAGAGTTAGTGTCGAGAACTCAAAAAAAAATTATTCTTTATTCAAGCTGCCACAAGTCACACAGCACAGCACAACACAGCACAACACAGCACAACACAACACAGCACAACACAGCACAACACAGCACAGCACATCACAACATAGCACAACACAGCACAACACAACACAGCACAGCACAGCACAGCACAGCACAGCACAGCACAAGACATCAAAACACAACACAACACAACATACGACACGACGCGACACAACACAGTACAACACAGTGCAACACAGTAATATGAACTGTTACGTTACAATCTCAGTGAGCTTTGAACACTGTCTTTACAGGCGCTGGCTCCCCCAGCTAACACGGAAAAATGTGTCTTCTTCGCCTTAAAGAGAAGGAAAAACACACATTAATGCTATTCACAAGGTAGAGAGACTTGACGCACACTCAAAGAAGCTCCAAAACAACTTTAATCTTCTTGGTTCAGTTGAAAAAAATCAGTTCCCAGAATGTTTTCCAGCACAGCCTCCCTCCGCCGTGAGCTGCGCCACACCGCCACCATTACAAGACACTCCCATGAGTGTTGCACGCCACAGCCTCCCTCTGCCGTGAGCTGCGCCACTCCGACACCATTACAGAAGTACACCAGATAAGGAGAGGACTCACGCACCACTTCCCACTTTTCACTTCACCTTCATATCCTCGGCACACTTGAGACTCTACTCGCTGCTCTCAACTTTCCCCGTCACCCTAAAAATACTTTGAGCGCGCGTGCGCTTACTAACAAATCCTGAGCGGCAATCGTGCGGGAAAACGAGCTAAGTAAGAGCATGACAGGATGGCAGAGCTGGCGCTGCTCCCGGTGGCGCTGTGGAGCATGCGAGAGGCGGCGTGAGGCTGAGAGAGTGCAGGCTAGGGAGGGGGGAAAGGAGGCGAGGCAAGAGGGGGGAAGAGAAGGAGGAAGAGAGGATTGAAAAGGAGAGAGAGTGCAGGCTTGGGGGTGGAGAGGCGAGGCAGGAGGGGGAAGGGCGCTGGATGAGGAAGAGGAAGAGGAAGAGAGGACTGAGAGGGAGATAAAGTGCAGGCTTGGGGGTGGAAAGGCGAGGCAGGAGGGGGAAGGGCGCTGGATGAGGAAGAGGAGGAGGAAGAGATGACTGAGAGGGAGAGCAGGAAGGAGGAAAGAGGATTGTCGGGGCGGCTTTAGGTGAGGAGGGAATAAGGGGAAGGAAAAGAGGAGGAAGCTGATGGAAGGTGGTGGTGCTCCTTGGAAAGTGAGGAAGGGATGTGAATGGAGAGTGACGGAGATGGAGGAAAGAGAAGAAAAGAGAGGCAATATCGGGAGAATGAGAGAGATGGCGTGATGAAGGGTGGAAGACAAGGATGGGCAGATAGGTCAAGATAAATGATGTAATGACGAGGAAAGAAGATTGTAAAAGAGAAGGAGGGAGAACGTGTTGTGTAGTTAAAGTAGGCAGGAATTGTGGGTGAATAAAGAAGTGGAATCAGAGAGAGAGAGAGAGAGGGGGGGCGGGGGTGACGGACAGACAGGCAGGTAGACAAAAGAGAACAAAGAGAGTATTGTACTTTTTTGGGTACTGAAAATTTTTAGGTACGAGTATTATTAAAAAAGTTGAATCGTAAATGTTTGCAGATTGATACAAACAGGTGTTGAAATTAGAGTTGTGTGTGTAATTATTTGCCTGGGAATGAAAACTGTTGCAGAAGTATTGCCTAATTACACTGAATCCCGTCTCTCTCTCTCTCTCTCTCTCTCTCTCTCTCTCTCTCTCTCTCTCTCTCTCTCTCTCTCTCTCTCTCTCTCTCTCTCTCTCTCTCTCTCTCTCTCTCTCTCTCTCTCTCTCTCTCTCTCTCTCTCTCTCTCTCTCTCTCTCTCTCTCTCTCTCTCTCTCTCTCTCTCTCTCTCTCTCTCTCTCTCTCTCTCTCTCTCTCTCTCTCTCTCTCTCTCTCTCTCTCTCTCTCTCTCTCTCTCTCTCTCTCTCTCTCTCTCTCTCTCTCTCGCGGGGCACCTCTTCAAGACGCAACACCAATATTTCTGCACATTTCCCACATACATGGTGGTGGTGGTGGTGGTGATGGGAGAAGAGGAGCAACAAGTTGTGAGTATGCTTCTACTTAACAGAAGAATTGGTGTTTTTTGTTGTATTCTGCTGCTGCTTCTCTCTCCCCCTCCTGCTCCACGTGTTCCCCTCCCTCCGTGTCTCCTCTCTCGCTCCTTCACACTCCCTCCCTGTCCCTGCCTTCCCTTTCAGGTTCACCCTTCCGGTTGTAACACTGTACCCTCAGGCTTCATAAACACTTTTGAACTGATTAGTGGTCCTGGTATATCAATAAAAGGATGCATTATTTTATTCATCATTAATGGAAACCTTACAATTTTGTCCTATTTTTATATATACACGAATTCACGGTGACATCTACCTGCTGTTAATAGACTGCATTTTTAAAAACAGATGTTAAAAATATTGAAGAACAGCACACCCGCTCAGCCCCGTGACTGGCTAGACGTACACCTGGTATCGGTATTACAGCGTGGGCCGCTACACGCTGCTTCTCTCCTCCTCCCGCTGCTCACTTAATGGACACAGTACTCCGAGGTAATTGGTTGGCTCTCCACACCAGTCCCTCAAAGCCCCACTCTGCCCCGCTGATTGGTCACTTCAGGCACTCACACGCTCCCTGCTGCAGCCCGTTCCTAAAGTGCACTTAGCGACGGGACTTCAGTGTATGTGTGTGTGTGTGTGTCTGTGTCATAACTACTTTCTTGTACGAGTATATCTAACGTTTGAATCTCTCTCTCTCTCTCTCTCTCTCTCTCTCTCTCTCTCTCTCTCTCTCTCTCTCTCTCTCTCTCTCTCTCTCTCTCTCTCTCTCTCTCTCTCTCTCTCTCTCTCTCTCTCTCTCTCTCTCTCTCCCTCACCTTCCCGAATGTTTGGTCTTGTTGTCATTATTTTTTCCTGGACGAGTGGACCGCGTGTGGGATGAGCCGGGCGAGGATTGGGTCGGGGCGGCGGTTCACAGGGAGGCACGGGTGGGGAGGGAGAGGCGTGGGGATGTTGCGTGTTGTTGTAAGTAGTGTTGTTGTCTCCGTGTTACTGCTTATAGATCACCATGGCATAGCACCGCACAACACACCAGTACACCTCATCATTATACAACATATTCCACTCCGCACCATCCTAAACACACACAGACCACCATTTGACCACTGCCATTACGATACTCGATATAAATATATATAATTTCTTAATATATATGTACTACACCACCACCACCACCACCACCACCACCACCACCACCGCCACCACTGCCTGGCGTCGAGCGTCAATGAGGCAGAGGCTTCCCTGCTAATGAGAGGTTGTGGCCCTCTCTCCCTGCATCCCCGCGTCGCCTCACACCGGCACCGTAGAAGAGGCGGCAGTAATGACGCTGTTACTTCATTAAGGAGAACAATACCCTGTGTGTGTGTGTGTGTGTGTGTGTGTGTGTGTGTGTGTGTGTGTGTGTGTGTGTGTGTGTGTGTGTGTGTGTGTGTGTGTATGTGTGTGTGTGTGTGTGTGTGTGTGTGTGTATGTGTGTAATAGGAAGCTAATCACAATAATTAATATACAGAATTACGACCTATGCATTTTTCAGTTAATGACAAAATTGCTACATGATGCAATGTAATGGTTTACAATGAGATTACCACAAATTATTATGTTAATCATCAGAAAAATAGTATTTATTCATCATTTTCACATGGAAAGTTTTGGTTCACTTCATTATTCGCGTAGCGATTCATTGAAACTTAAAAAGGCAATCAAATCATTCCAGCTACCTGCTGATTTTTTTTCATTAAGATCAGTAAATTGAAAAAAATGGAATATTACCCTAATAACCTCCTTTAATTCCACACACAAACCCACACACACACACACACACACACACACACACACACACA
>NC_087152.1:40336816-40459316 GCF_035594125.1 Scylla paramamosain | reverse complement strand
GGGGTGAAGAATGGGGGCACAAAAGAAGAAGCAGGCAAGGAGCATAACGCAACACTGAGAGGAGAGTTCAGGCAGGATATGCTGAAGCTTCTCCTTGAAACGTTTAGAAGGAAAACGTAAACAAGGACAACTCCCAGGGATTGGCGAGAGAGAGAGAGAGAGAGAGAGAGAGAGAGAGAGAGAGAGAGAGAGAGAGAGAGAGAGAGAGAGAGAGAGAGATTAGCTAAGAGTTAGAACGAGAAAAAAGATGATGTAAAGGAAAAAAAAAGACAAATGGAAGTTGGAAGACGAGTGGAAAGAATTAAAAAAAAATTGGTGTCTCAGAAGTCGAAGAAATCTGAGGAGGAGGAGGAGGAGGAGGAGGAAGGCGGGGGGGGGGGGTGCGGTGCCTGCCAGTGGAATAATGAGCACCTGGAAACTAGTCACTGGGAATCGTCGTCTCACCGAAACACTGGCACCAAAATGTGGGGATTCTTTATCAGGCAGTAAAAAGAGTTAGCAGTATGAACCAAGGAAGTAGCGAAGACATATTTCTGGTTCATGGGTTTGATGTATATATATTAATCCATCAGTAACAATTTAATTATAATTTTTGACGCGTAACGGTTTGCTGACTGACCCTCGTCCATCTTGTGCTGCTCCTTTGCCGCTGAGTGAAGGGGGTGAGGTAAGCAGAGGGAAAGCAGGGAGTGAGAGTGGCAGCGTGAGAGGGAGATGAAGTAGAGAGAGGGCAGGAATTGTCTGATCTGGCTGGGAGTGAGAGTGACGTGTGAGAGGTGATGTATATTGAGAGACGTGAGTGTGAGTGCATGAGAATCTAAGAAAAAGACAAAGACGTGCATAGGAGCAGAGAAGCTGAACCAAACACAGGCAAGCAAGTACACAGACAGGGACAGATGGACAAAAAGAGACACAAGGATACAAACAAAATCAAGAAAAGAGTAATACGGACAAGTAATACACAGAGAAACTAGCACAGAAACAGACACTCTTGCACAAAGAAACAACACACGTCGGGACAGACACTGTCGTGATATTAACGCGCATGAAATTGAAAGAAACAGTTTAAATCTTAAGGGAGAAAGGAAGGCGGGAAGGGAGACAAACTGGCTGTCTGGTCTGCCTGTCTGTCTGGTTCCAACACTGTCCCCTCACCGCACCTCGTCTCTCACTCTCCCCCCAGCACATCCCCCACTCTCCCCCTTCATCCTCATCATTTTTCCCTTATTTCCCTTCTTGTTGTACTGAACTTTTCCTGGATGGCAAACCTGGATACAAGTGCTTTTGTATTATCTTTACACACACACACACACACACACACACACACACACACACACACACACACACACACACACACACAGATACAGACGGGCAGACACACATTCGCACACACAGGGAGGCTTATGTACTGAGATCTACTGACTGTTTTGTTTCCAGTATAGATGTGATCATGTATAGACGGTGTGATGAACGGGCTGGCATGAATGTGTGTAAGTCAGTAGATAAAGAAGATTTTTGTTCATCATCTGGCTTTTATTGTTCCTTAATTTACACACTTAAGGAAAGATACTTAAAATATTTGTTCCTGTCAGTTTTCTTTGTTTTCTTTTTTTTACACTTTTTTCAGGATTTACAGATTCTTACGTGTCTCTTAAACATGAATTTTTGTCATTATCTCTATTAATTATTTTCTTTATCTATCCACTCCTTTTTTTTTACATGTTCCTCTTTTCTTTAAAGTTTACCTACATTCTGTACACTCAACGCTTCTTTATCGTCCTTATCACCATTCTGTCTGGCTTATCCCCTTCACTCCTTTCTTCCTTCACTTTTCCTCTCCCTTCCTCAGACATCCATCTTTCCCTCTGCCTTTCCCCATACAATACAAGCTACTGCCGTTCTGAGCTTCCTCCTTTCTTTACTCTCCTCTTTTTCAACACTTTCCTCTCCCTCCTCGTTACCATCATCTGTCCTCTTCCCTCCTTTCTTTACTCTCTTCCTGCTCTTCAACACTCCCTTTCCCTCCTCCTTACCCTCACCTGCCTCTCCCCACGTCACCATTTGTCACTTTGCCCTAAACCATCCATCGCTCTCTTTTCCTAACGCTCACTCCACCCTCCACCCTCCACCCTTCCTTCCACCTTCACCCATCACCATCATCACACTCCCCTGCTCCTTCACCATTCTCACCATTTTCTCATTCTCCTTGTCTCTGTCTCCTTTTCTTCACACACACACACACACACACACACACACACACACACACACACACACACACACACACACACACACACACACACACACACACACACACACTCAAGGTCCTCTCTAATGTAACTGTCTCCCATTTTCTCTTCATGCTTTTTCGACCCTGAGCACAATTCTCCTTCCTCACCTCGTAAATAGATTAACTCTCCCCTGCCATTCTCTGGAACATTAGTCATAATTATTTCTGTTAATATAATCCTCCTCCTCCTCCTCCTCCTCCTCCTCCTCCATCGTCTAGGAACAAGACTGGAGGCAAGGGAGGAGAGAAAACACACCCTTTTCATTCCTTTGTTAAGAAGTGGTCATGCACGAAATTCATTGGAAGAAGGATACACCCCTACTCTCTCTCTCTCTCTCTCTCTCTCTCTCTCTCTCTCTCTCTCTCTCTCTCTCTCTCTCTCTCTCTCTCTCTCTCTCTCTCTCTCTCTCTCTCTCTCTCTCTCTCTCTCTCTCTCTCTCTCTCTCTCTTGAAATAAAATAACCTAAAAGAATGTAATGTGTCCTTAATTTGAGTTTTCTTACTTTAACAATTTCTTTTGTTTTCTGTTTGCATTACCTTTGTTTTTGTTCTTGAATTCTTGACGAGCATGACACGGAATAGGGGAAGACGTGAAGTCAACAAGGTCAGAAGGGCAACAAATATCACAGCAGTGGTGGAGGATACTGAGATGCAAGGCTACATAAGAGGAGTTAACTCTCTTTTGGGACTGGCATCTTCAGTGGATCTTTTCTCGATGTCTTTTTTTTCCCTTGGCCAGAGTTCTTATATAAAAATTATAGTGATGATAATGAGGACAACGCCAAAACACTATCCCCTTTACAAACGCTCTGGGGGTGAAGGTGTTAACAATTAGAATAATTCTCTGAAAATAAGATTTCTGTTAGCATTTTTCTCACCTTCATAGGAGAAGTCTTTTCCTTCCCCGCTCCCTCCGTCCACTCGATGTGCGAATACAAGGCGAGGAAAACTGTGCCTGAAGCAGGACACTCGCTGCTTCTCTTCACAGCTTGGCCTTGCACTGCACGTTGACTTTCTTTTCTATGTCCTTCTTTCTGTCTCTCTTTGGCGGCGTCTTCTCAAACCAAATTATAACTTTTCCCTGCGCCAATTGAACTTGTGGAAGCAGGTGGACAAAGAACCGCGGCGGAGTCTTTCTTTGGCCTCCCCATCTGCCCTGCCCTGTCCCTGCCCCTGCCCTGCCCTTCCCTTTCCCTGCCTCCTGCCCTGCCTCCTCTATATACTCCATTTGTTAGGGTTTCCAAGTCCTCGTCCTCAGGTTGAAGTTTCCCACTCTCTCTCTCTCTCTCTCTCTCTCTCTCTCTCTCTCTCTCTCTCTCTCTCTCTCTCTCTCTCTCTCTCTCTCTCTCTCTCTCTCTCTCTCTCTCTCTCTCTCTCTTTCAATGGCTGGAGATTACAAATTAATCAAACCTCCCATTGTCTCGTGCCTAAAATTTCGTGCAGGACGTGGTGAGGAAATGAGATGTTTCAGGTTCAGTACAAGACACATTGGAAACTACCTTTATTTGGTACAATTCCTGTCTGTCAGTGTGTTGAATTCCTTCACTGTAATCCTCAGGAATTGAAATCCTTCCTGTTTCCTGGGGTGTGTAAAATAGTTACTTTTGTTTTTCTGCTGCGGTAGAAAGTGTTGTTCTGTGTGTATGATTAAAAATTATCGCCAGACTCTGGCGAAGGAGCACACACACACACACACACACACACACACACACACACACACACACACACACACACACACACACACACACACACACACACACACACACACACACTTCTATGGCCAGTTACTTGTAATGGCTATCGTTTTGAAACACTTAAACCTTAATATCAGAGTTGTTATTGGTAAAGATCATGCTGAGGATGTATTTGGTTATAACTTTTCGTATTGCACACTGTGATAATGAAGTTCCCCACAAACAAACACCAAAATTCTAGCCACGCCAGACAAGCCACTTGAAGATTAATGAATAACCTAGAAAGAAATTATAATCTTTTTTCTCCTATAGCAGTCTTTACAAAAGTGACAGCTCGTAATCGGCTGTTATCACTTTATCTTCCTTTAACGGCCTTGCGGCGTCCATCTGGCGGCGTCTGTTTTGATCAGCGGCGCTGCGGAGGCTGGGGAGAGGAAGAGGCGGCGAAGCTGAGGTGACGGCCAGGGTGATGAATGGAGAGGCGCGAGTGTGAGGAGGAGGAAAACGGTGAAAAGTAGGATGAAGAGAAAGAGGAAGATGGAGAAGATGAGGAGGAGGAGGAGGATGAGTTGGAGAAGAAGCACGTTGGTGAAAGGGACAACCCAGCTTACTCTCCCTTGGTCACAGCGGCACCAAAGCTCCACACCTCTTCCTGTCCTTCATCCCTCATCTCTTCCATATGCCCAGCAGTGCGATTATTTCTTTCTCATGTTTCTCTCTCTCTCTCTCTCTCTCTCTCTCTCTCTCTCTCTCTCTCTCTCTCTCTCTCTCTCTCTCTCTCTCTCTCTCTCTCTCTCTCTCTCGCATCTCGCTGTCACTGTTATTTCATTCGTGTTGATTATTTCAGTATTTATATATATATTTTTTTTTCATTTTGCTATGTTTTTTTTCTTTACTTCTCTTGCATTACCAATATCAACACAGTGTCCGTAACGCAAGTATTTCCTCTCGTTGAAAGTGAATGTATTCACTAATCCTTTTTCTAACATAAGTTTTACATTGTTTACCTCCAGGTGGGTGGAGTTGGCGTGTAGGAAACTTGTTGCTGCTGTGTCGCGATGCCAGTGATGAAACATTTGAAACATTTATTTATAGCCAAGTCATTTTACATACTGGTATATATGAGTATATCAAATCTTTACAGTTAAACCAAGCTAGCCTATATAAAGTAGAACTTTTCAGGCAAAAAGGCAGGGGTGTTTGAAGCCAGGCGGTACATTCAGGCAGGTAAGCTTGTTACCAATCAATGTTACGTTTTCTGCTATGCATTCTGGCTATTTCTTCTCTGATTTCTGGTCCTCCTCCTCCTCCTCCTCCTCTTCCTCATCCTCCTCCTCCTCCTCTCTTGTTTTGGTATATGAACACGATAAAACGAAATGAAAAACAACTTTGCGTCATGTTTACTCAGAACGGAATATTGGAGGGGAAGGATTGCATGAGACATTAATTACAGGTAATGCGGAGAAAGGGAAGGGCGGCGTGCTGGGGGGGGGGGGGAGCTGAGGGGAAGAGCGAGAGGGAAGTAATTATGTCTGAAGTGAGAAGGGGAATAGAGAATAGGAGACGGATGAGGGGAGGTGAGCAGCGAGGGAAATATTCACGGACTGACGTAACAATTGAGCGCACTTTTAGCTACACTTCAGTTTGCATGATTACACTGCAGACCGCCACGAGTGTTGTCTGTGTCTGTGTCACGAGTGTTGAGTGTTGTCTGTGCCACGAATGTCGAGTGTTGTCTGTGCCACGAGTATTGAGTTTTATTTGTGCCACGAGTGTTGTCTGTGCCGCAGGTGTTGTCTGTGCCGCGAGTGTTGAGTGTTGTCTGTGCTGCGAGTGTTGAGTGTTGTCTGTGCCGTGAGTGTTGAGTGTTGTTTGTGCCGTGGGTGTTATCTGTACCGTGTTTGGAGCGGTGGAGCGAAGTTTTGATGTCTCAGTGGAATAATACAAGATATTCAACGAAATACAGTATTTTTTTTTTAATATAACAAGGATCATAGTAGCATTGAAATAAAACTTAAACAAATATGAAAGATAGGACGCCATTTGTTTATCATCATCATCATTATCAGCAACACAGCAGCAGCAGCAGCAGCAGCGGGTCTTTTCTCTCAACGGTGTGCCGGTGAGAGAAAATGTCCCAGTTTCTCATGTCGCCTGAGTGCTCCTCGCAAAATAGATAAATAAATTAATAAATAATGTCACTATACACACACCTGTCCAGCACAGCTGTAAGTAGGACAATTAATACGAGGAAGGGGAGGCATGGGGGAGTCGCAGGACACACCAGGTAATGATGCTGCCAATAGCACGTGTGATGAAAAGTTCCTATCAATATTGCTGATAGCTCTGTGTGTGTGTGTGTGTGTGTGTGTGTGTGTGTGTGTGTTGCATCGCTGCACTTCATGCAACTGTAATTTCATGAAATTAAAGCGTTGGGTTATTGTGTTCATTCTTTGATGGACGTTATGGCCAGTGTTTGGAGTCAAAATCTCTCTCTCTCTCTCTCTCTCTCTCTCTCTCTCTCTCTCTCTCTCTCTCTCTCTCTCTCTCTCTCTCTCTCTCTCTCTCTCTCTCTCTCTCTCTCTCTCTCTCGCGCAAGAGGCACTGTTGTGAGTCAGAATTGGTGTGTGGGAGGCTGCGGGCGAAGTGCCGATCCCTCATGGCCCGGTCTTCCACTCAGAGTTAAAGTGATATTAACGGCGACACTGGTATATGTATGTATGCTCCATGGCTCTGGCGACACTCCGATGCATACGTGTGTGTTTCCACGAGGTGATGTCTGGTGCCGCCATCTGGTGCTCTCAACGAGGGAAGCGTGGAGGAGTAAAACTGTCGAGGATCCATCATAGTTACTGCAAACTTTACACTCTTTTGCTTGATGAAAAGGTGCGACACATTCAAGCACCGCCAGTAATTTCCCCGTGATAGTTTTAAATTGCAAGAGAGATGGAGGAGGAGGAGGAAAAGTGGAAAACATGAAAGAGGAGGGATGAGGGACGAATGGGGAACTTTCTCTTTCCTCATGTGATGTTGTGTGAAACTGAAATATAAATAAAAAAAAAGTTTGCCAACTAAGCTTCTTCCTCGCCACTCGTGTCAGGTTGCCCAGAATGAAGGCGAGAGGACCCGTGCCCGATGTATCAGAGAGAGAGAGAGAGAGAGAGAGAAACTCACACTGTCACAGACAATAGTAACCTTCGTCACTTTAAAAACGACTTTCTGAAAACACAGCTGGTGCAGCGCCTGGGTGGTGGATGGGCGTCACTCTCTGCCCACCTTTCCTGCTGGCATGTCATCCCGTGATGCCCTGCAGTGTCTCACCGCCCATCCCTGTCCTGCCCTGCAGTATCTCACCCGCACCTGTTACATTGAAAAATGCAACCGTTTGTTGGAAGTGATTTAAAAAAATAATGTCCCTCACCCTGCCCCGCTCGCTGAATAATTCTGTGTGTGTGTGTGTGTGTGTGTGTGTGTGTGTGTGTGTCCCTGAGAAAGAGAGAGAGAGAGAGAGAGAGAGAGAGAGAGAGAGAGAGAGAGAGAGAGAGAGAGAGAGAGAGAGAGAGAGAGAGATGGGGGGAGGGAGGGAGGGAGATTCTTCATATGGTGAATAATATTTAAGCTTCCGAACGGGGTATTTTGTGTTGCTACATCGTTTAACATATACGGTAGCGTGGCCGAGCGGTCTAAGGCGCTGGTTTAAGGCACCAGTCTCTTCGGAGGCGTGGGTTCGAATCCCACCGCTGCCATAAGTTTGCCTCTGATGCTTTCCCCGATCCATTTTAAAAATTCCAAGTACGAATTTAGGAAATTGCCAAACACTCTCACTTCTCTGTTTACAGGCAGCGCCACGTGTAGACCTGGCGGCTTCCTGCAGCTTCCCTCTTTTTGTTGTCGTTTTGCTCAGTCTGTGGCGAAGAAAACCTGTACACCAGGGGTTCCCAACCAGGGGAGAATTCTCCCCTGGGGGGAATTTCAGGTTTTCAGGTTGGAAATTGAGACCATAGATTGGCAAACTCAAACTGTTAGAATGTTAATCTTTTATTGTCTTTGAGGTCCCCAGGGAGACAAAATTCAGTATGCATCAGTTACCTGCTGCAAGCAGCTTATCAAACCGTTCACCACAAGGATTTTCAGTATTATATGGGTATTATTTGGAATGCACTTTTCGAAGCAGACAATCTTAGAAAGGAGGGGGAAATGACATTCTGACATATGGTGAAAGGGGTGCATGGAGCAAACAAGGTAGAGAACGACTGCTGTACACAGTTTGTTAAGGATCACAAGGCAGGATGGAGCTGTGCCAGCATGTTCAGCCCCTGGTGAAGAAAACCTGTACACAGTTTGTTAAGAATCACAAGGCGATATGGAGCTGTGCCAGCATGTTCAGTCTGTGGTGAAGAAAACCTGTACACAGTTTGTTAAGGATCACAAGGCAGGATGGAGCTGAGCCAACATGAACTTTTTATTCTTCTTCTCGGCCTGACAGGTAAATACATAAACAGCTTTCTCTTCGTGGCGTGTGTTCTATACAAACACAAGTAAAAGACACGCCAGGCCTACGTGCACCATTCACGGCCTTAAAAGCTTTTGTCAGATGTAGGTTAAAAGGATAGGAATGATTTAGGGGTTATAACAAGGGTGACGTAAGCAAAATTCTCAGGATCAGTAATCAGGATAGAGCAAGAAATAATAGGTTCAAGCTTGGAAAATTTAAGTTCAAGAAAGAAATGAGAAGGAACTAGTTCTCAAATAGAGTGGAAGATAAATGAAACGGACTCAGTAATCAGGCTGTTAGTGCTGAGTCATTAGGGAGCTTTAAAAGATTAAACAAATTTATGGATGGGGATGATAGGTGGAAATAGGTAGGTATGTTTCATACAGGGACTGCCACGTATAGGCCTGATGGGTTCTTGCAGCTTCCCTTATTTTCTTATGTTCATATGTCACAGCGTGGATTCGTAAAAGTCTTTCTCGCCACCGCTAATCCTAACATTTCCCGAAAGGCTTCGACGTGTGTCCCTTGAAGAGGACCGAGTCACCCCCGCGTCCTGCAGCAATAAAAGGTTGATGCTGCAGAGCAAGAGGATGGGCGAGGGTTGGTTGTGCAACGCGGCGACACGAGGCGCATTTTCTCTCTCCCACCGCCACTCTGGGCTTAGTGATATTTAATACTTCTCTTGCTAACCGACCTCCAACACAGCTCTCATACATGCATTTTTCTATCATCATAATTGGCTGTGGACATATTATAAGACTATCAATGTGAACAGAAACAGTGAGATACAAAATAGATCATTATAGAGCGTGACACTGAAAGTAAAGAAGCAGTATCCCACTGAGCTGAGCCACCAAGTCAAGGCAACAGTGCCAAGTGCGTAAGGATAAGCTGTCTGGCTTGTATTGTTATATTTCATTGGATAATTCAAAGATTTATCAGGTAATTGATCATTGCATCAGAGTGCGGGTGATGAACGGTAAGATGTCACCAAACCTGAGTCACTGTGAAGAGTTGTCACCACGCAGCGAGTTTTTATAGGATTGGTGAAGATAACAAGTGACTGGTGAAGAGGAGGAGGAAGGGGAAGGAAAGGAGAGGTGGAGGAGGAGGAGGAGGAGGAGGAGAGTAGGGTGGCAGTTATTGGTGACTGTGTTGACACGCTCCCTGGTCCTTCGCCCCCCTCCTCGCCCTGAGAGTTTTCCAGCGGGCGCGAATAAAGGGAGTAAAAAGGGAAGGAAGGGAGAGTTGATGGAGCAAAAAGAGAAGGGGCAAGGTCAGGCGAGAGGTGAGCCAGTAATGGTGGTGATGGTGGTGATGGTGGTGGTAGTAGAAGTGTTGTCTCCCGGAGGTGTAGGAGGCAAGGGGGAAGTGGCGTGAGGTGCAGGAGGCGAGGGGGAAGTGACGTGAGGAGCAAAGAAGGGAACAGAGCAAAAATGTTCAGGAAGTGATGGAGTTGCAGGTTGTGTGAAAGTCAGCATTGTTAAGGAAAATGTGTAGACAGACGAGGGGGATGAGGAGGAATGTGAGGAATGATGGAGTAAACTCTCTCTCTCTCTCTCTCTCTCTCTCTCTCTCTCTCTCTCTCTCTCTCTCTCTCTCTCTCTCTCTCTCTCTCTCTCTCTCTCTCTCTCTCTCTCTCTCTGCGCCGTATGGAAGTAATGGCGCCTGCAACAGTTTTCCTTATGTTTTCATTTTTACCCCAATTTGTCATGATGAATATTCGTCTTCTTGCTGCCGCGCCGCGCCTCGCTCAGCCTTCACGCCTCGCCCTCAAGGTGTCCCCGCGGCGACGCAGTGACTTTCCATCACCGCCACGCTTCCTCAAACTTTCATCTTGCTTCATTTTCTCTGTAAATCGAGCTTTGATATGTGGAAATATAAATATAGTGATGTGTGTGTGTGCGCGCGCGCGCGCGCGTGTGTGTGTGTGTGTGTGTGTGTGTGTGTGTGTGTGTGTGTGTGTGTGTGTGTGTGTGCAGGAATGTACATACCTGCGTGGTGTGCTTGCAGTACTGTCTCAGGCAGCCTCACAAACACATACCGCCGCTGCCTTCATGGACACTCAAAGGTCACCATTGTACAGCTCCAGCTAAACACTGGAAGCTGTGTCCTGAGGTGCGTGTGGTGCCTCGCGTACTTGTGTGTTTGCTCACATACTCTCATCTGCCGTATTACGCAAAGGTGGAAGTATTACCATTCTCTGCTACTTATTTTTTTAACTATTATTCACGGAATTTAACTGCCATTGGTGTGATTAATATTAAATAACACTACGTATGAGACTTCACAATTTAGCAGGAAAATATAGAAACTCTTTTTTTCCTTCATCTTGTCGATATGAAAATGAATACGGCAAGTATCACTTGAAAGTATTATTTTAATCATCCTCACATTCCTGAACGTTGACAAGTTGGTTTCAGATTGTCTACCAACGTAGAGAGGACGTGATGAAGGAAGCTGAAAGATAAGGAGCTCCCACCAGATGGAGCGTTGTTGGGTGTCTGTGGGAGTTCAGTTTGGAGAACCTTATGGTCTTCATTCTGCTTGGCTGAGAGATCAAGTAAAGGAAAACAAGCGTCACGCACAGCTTCACTTTACGCGCGGCCTCCACTTTCCCCCCAATAGCCTCGGGACAAATCCCCGGCTCGTAAAATACACACGAATAAATGGAAGGAAGGCAGCGCGGCGCCCATTATGTAACGAGTCACTGGGGTCACAGGAGGCGCCTGAACCTTTCATCTGAACCGCTTATTTTTACTGCCAGCCGGGGGAGTTAGCGAGAGGTGAAACTTGGAGAAGCTTCTCGGAGAGTAAAGAGAAACAACGGAAGGAAAAGAAAAGACACGCGGCACATTTTTTATATTCTTCGGAACACTGTTGTTGGTCTTGCCTCGAAACACACAAACTCGCGTGCCAATTTACGGGATGCGGGAGGACTTTGGTGAGCGTCGCGAGTCAGGCAGAAGTGAAGTGCGAGCGTCGCAGATTGGTCTGAGTACACGAGAGAGAGAGAGAGAGAGAGAGAGAGAGAGAGAGAGAGAGAGAGAGAGAGAGAGAGAGAGAGAGAGAGAGAGAGAGAGAGAGAGAGAGAGACAGAGAGAGAGAGAGAGAGAGAGAGAGAGAGAGAGAGAGAGAGAGAGAGAGAGAGAGAGAGAGAGAGAGAGAGAGAGAGAGAGGCATCACCATCTTCACGAACGCAACATCCCACCTGGAGCAACACGGTAATTCACAGCACACCGAGTCTGTCTTTTTTTTTTTTTTATGTAGGAGGGACACTGGCCAAGGGCAACAAAAATACAATAAAAAAAAAAAGCCCACTGAGATGCCAGTCCCATAAAAGGGTCTAAAGTGGTAGTCAAAAATTGAAGGATAAGTGTCTTGAAAGCTCCCTCTTGAAGGAATTCAAGTCATAGGAATGTGGAAATACAGAAGCAGGCAGGAAGTTCCAGAGTTTACCAGAGAAAGGGATGAATGATTGAGAATACTGGTTAACTCTTGCGTTAGAGAGGTGGACAGAATAGGGGTGAAAGAAAGAAGAAAGTCTTGTGCAGCGAGACCGCGGGAGGAGGGGAGACATGCAGTTAGTAAGATCAGAAGAGCAGTTAGCATGAAAATAGTGGTAGAAGACAGCTAGAGATGCAACATTGCGGCGATGAGAGAGAGGCTGAAGACAGTCAGAGGAGTTGATGAGACGAAAAGCTTTTGATTCCACCCTGTCTAGAAGAGCGGTATGAGTGGAACCCCTCCCAGACATGTGAAGATGAGGTCCTTGTACAGAGTTAGCAGCTAGGGGGATGAGAAAAACTGGCGGAGACGTTTCAGAACACCTAACCTCATAGAAGCTGTTTTAGCTAGAGATGAGATGTGAAGTTTTCAGTTCAGATTATAAGTAAAGGACAGACCGAGGATGTTAAGTGTAGAAGAGGGGAAGATAGTTGAGTGTCATTGAAGAAGAGTGAATAGTTGTCTGGAAGGTTGTGTCGACTTGATAGATGGAGGAATTGAGTTTTTGAGGCATTAAACAATACCAAGTTTGCTCTGCCCCAATCTGAAATTTTAGAAATATTAGAAGTCAGGCATTCTGTGGCTTCCCTGCGTGAAATGTTTACTTCATGAAGGGTTGGACGTCTATGAAAAGACGTGGAAAAGTGCAGGGTAGTATCGTCAGCGTAGGAGTGGATAGGACAAGAAGAAGTTTGATTTAGAAAATCATTGATGAATAATGAGAAGAGAGTGGGTGACAGGACAGAACCCTGAGGAACACCACTGTTAATAGATTTAGGAGAAGAACAGTGACCGTCTTCCACAGCAGCAATAGAACGGTTAGAAAGGAAACTTGAGATGAAGTTACAAAGAGAAGGATAGAAGCCGTAGGAGGGTAGTTGGGAAATCAAAGATTTGTTTCAGACACTATCAAATGCTTTTGATATGTCCAAGGCAACAGCAAAAGTTTCACCAAAATCTCTAAAAGAGGATGATCAAGACTCAGTAAGGAAAGCCAGAAGATCACCAGTAGAGCGGCCTTGACGGAATCCATACTGGCGATCAGATAGAAGGCTGTGAAGTGATAGATGTTTAAGAATCTTCGCGTTGAGGATAGATTCAAAAACTTTAGATTGGCAGGAAATTAAAGCAATAGGACTATAGTTTGAGGGATTAGAACGGTTACCCTTTTTTAGAAACAGGCTGAATGTAGGCAAACTTCCAGCAAGAAGGAAAGGTAGATGTTGACAGACAGAGCTGAAAGAGTTTGACTAGGCAAGGTGCAAGCACAGAGGCACAGTTTCGGAGAACAATAGGAGGGACCCCATCAGGTCTATAAACCTTCCGAGGGTTTAGGCCAGCGAGGGCATGGAAAACATCATTACGAAGAATTTTAATAGGTACCATGAAGTAGTTGGAGGAAAGGGAGGAACAAGCCCAGAATCGTCCAAGGTAGAGTTTTTAGCAAAGGTCTGAGCGAAGAGTTCAACTTTAGAAATAGATGTGATAGCAGTGGTGCCATCTGGTTGAAATAAAAGAGGGAAAGAAGAAAAACAAAGTTATTGGAGATATTTTTGGCTAGATGCCAGAAGACACGGGGGGGCTAGATCTTGAAAGATTTTGACACTTTCTGTTAATGAAGGAGTTTTTGGCTAGTTGGAGAACAGACTTGGCATGGAATATAAAGACTTGGCAGAAATATAAAGTGCATGAGATTCTGGTGATGGAAGGCTTAAGTACCTTTTGTGGGCCATCTCTCTATCATGTAAAGCGCGAGAACAAGCTGTGTTGAACCAAGGTTTGGAAGGTTTAGGTCGAGAAAAAGAGTGAGGAATGTACGCCTCCATGCCAGACACTATCACATCTGTTATGCACTCAGAACACAAAGACGGGTCTCTGACACGGAAGCGTTAATCATTCCAAGGAAAATCAGCAAAATACCTCTTCAGGTCCCCCCAATCTAGCAGAGGCAAAACGCCAGAGGCACCTTCGCTTAGGGGGATCCTGAGGAGGGATTGGAGCGATAGGACAAGATACAGATATGAGATTGTGGTCGGAGGAGCCCAACGGAGAAGAGAGGGTGACAGCTTAAGCAAAAGGATGAGAGGTCAGGAAAAGGTCAAGAATGATGGGCGTATCTCCAAGACGGTCAGGAATGCGAGTAGGGTGCTGCACCAATTGCTCTAGGTCATGGAGGATAGCAAAGTTGAAGGCTAGTTCACCAAGATGGTCAGTGAAGGGAGAGGAAAGCCAAAGCTGGTAGTGAACATTGAAGTCTGTTGTAGCAACGACGTCCCAGAGCAGCGCCGTCCCCGAGGGCGAGCAGCAACGCCAAGAATTAATATATGACTCAGAGATGGGCTGGGTTACCGGGACGCTGCCGCTCGAGAGGCGGACCAGAGAGGAAAGGAATGTGCGCAGTTCTGACTTACTGAATTTCGAAAATTGCCTCCATCTGCCACACAGCCTTCAGGGTTTGTAACCCAGACGCAGTGATGTAAATCCTTTTCCCGCAGCGCGGCAGAGGATTTGCCAACTGTCTCAAGGAAGGAAGAGGAAGAACATGCAATTATTATCATTATCATTATTATTGTTATTATTGTTTATTATTATGTATGCGCGCTTATGTGTGTGTGTGTGTGTGTGTGTGTGTGTGTGTGTGTGTGTATCATTCACCTACGGTCGCCTGTTGGTCACCTCGCTTGCTGATCAGCCAGCCAGCCGTTCCCCTAAGGAAAGACCTCAGAGCTTGTACTCGAATTCGGGCCTTCTCGGTTGCGAGCCGAGCGCGCTGACTAGTACACTACGCTGTGTGTGTGTGTGTGTGTGTGTGTGTGTGTGTGTGTGTTACATGTAGGACGTAACACGAGTAGCTACAAATTCTCAGACAGACTTGCAGTAATATTTTACTCTGGGCAGCAAATCTTTCCTACTTACGCTTGTATATTGTGTTGGTATTGGTTGTGGCGTGATCCAGATTGGAAGTGTACCGCGCCTTTGACTGCGTGCTGGGGAGGCTGACGGAGGCAGAAGGAAGGAGTATAAAAGAAAGGAGGTGTGGAGGGGACGTCACAGGAGCGGGACAGTGTGTAGCATCAACTCTCTCAGGCTCTCCTTCCCTTTCTTCCTTTCTCCCTTTCCTTTTTTTCATATCCTCTACCTTCCTTCCTTCCTCCTTTCCTTCTTTTCCCCGTTCAGCTCCTTCATTTAGTACTTGTTTACAGAAGATTTTTTACTCGAAATAAGACACTGCTCCGCATGATAACTAGCACCCAGTGTTCCCCGTCCCGATGGTCCTCGCCAAGTTACAGACACGGCCAGTGCAAAGTCACCCCAATGTTTGCCTGCCGCAGGCCTCGTCGCTGCCTCGTGCCTGTGAGGAGCTTTGTCCAATGCACTTTGCCTGAGTAAGCAGCAATCGGGACTCACAGAGGCATCCCAGCCCGCCCACACTAAACCGCGCCAATTTGGAAAGAGACGATAGTGTTTCTCTTTCCTTCCTTCACTCCCAATACACCGGCGCACGTGTATTAATAAGTGTGCGGAGCGTGCTGATGCATCTCAGAGAGAGAGAGAGAGAGAGAGAGAGAGAGAGAGAGAGAGAGAGAGAGATTCACGAGTTTCATTTCACGTGCTCCAGTCCTAACATTATCGGCAATGAGGATTGTTGAACGCGTCACTGGAGTGGCGAAGCATTCATGAATCGAGGTTGAAGGAGGCGCACCTACAGGCGCAGGCTGGCAGGGCGGCAGGGGACGCCTGGCCCTGCCTTGTGCTGTGTTGTGAAGACGGAAAGCCGCTGAATGTGAGATGGAATACTTAACTTTCCTTTCTCTTATGACGGGTTACTAAAAGCTGATTCTTGTACTGGAGGAGGACATGTTTAAGTGGTGTAGAGACAGTGAAAGTCATTGAATTATAGGTGTATTTTGAAAAAGGTAGATGTGTCAGAGGTGAAAAATAAGTTAATAGTCAGTTTGAGAGTTTCCAAGGGAAGCGGCACAGAAACAAACAAACAATATTCCATTGCTGAGACATAAATGATGCGCGCCTTTTTGTTACAACCCGGGAACGCCGTGTGGAGGCGCGCCAAAACCTTATTACTTAACCAGACACACGCGGCGACGCCCAGCAGGCAGCGAGTGTCCTTCGCGTGCCAGCAGGAAGTGAGGGAGAGGCGCGGCGCGGGGAAGGAAGGAAGGAAGGAAGGAAGGAAGGAAGGGTGGCCGCGGTGACTTGCTGTAGATTGTGTGGTGCACGACGAGAGACGCACACTGATTTCACGACGCAGGTTTCATCTCAAGATGTACTTAATCTTTGGTCATAGGCGAGACACACACACACTCACACACACACACACACACACACACACACACACACACACACACACACACACACACACACACACACACACACACAGCAAGCTGGCGCTGCTTGGACATTCAATTCGTGGGCCACTTTGCGCGCCTCGCCCAGTGGCCGCGGGAATTTCATCAAGCGCCTCGTGGGCAGCAGTGTGAGCGGCACGCGAGGCCAGGCCCTGTGTGCCGCCGTGCGCCTTGCTCGCCTGACATTGCTTTTATCCTCCAGGAATTTGGCATCGATAGTCTTGTCAGTAATTCCATAATGTGCAGCATTTGGTCTGTCTCAAGTAACAAAATAATGAAATGGAATGTATTTGAAGAGCACTGCGGTCATGGCTCTTTTACTTTTAGTAGAAAGCATCATTGCATTAAGTATTATGTATGAACAGCCCGACACTATGAATTACCACCACCACCACCACCGCATCCCTCCCCATCCTCCATCACCAGTCTGGTTCAGCTCACATCGAATTATCTTATGTTTTATTTCGTGTTTATAGTCCGGGAAACTCCGCTTGGTGCTCTCTCTCTCTCTCTCTCTCTCTCTCTCTCTCTCTCTCTCTCTCTCTCTCTCTCTCTCTCTCTGTCTGCAATAGAAATTCAGCTCAAAAGATTTTATTTCTCAGTTTCATCACTTATTATTTTAGTTTTAGTTTTTATGTTTTATGAATTGTGTTAGTTCGAATTTTCATTGTAATATATTTCAAGTATGCTTCAGCCTGATATTGAAATCTTTGACACTTTCAGTCTGTATATCAGTGAGAATAGCCATGTTTAATAAATGAAAAAATAAACTATAAACTGAACTAAACTCTCACCCTCACCTCATCTCCAAACTCATGTCAAAGTCTTTATGTTTATAGTGCTGGGGTAATGGAGAGAGAGAGAGAGAGAGAGAGAGAGAGAGAGAGAGAGAGAGAGAGAGAGAGAGAGAGAGAGAGAGAGTTGTCATTAAGAGGCAACACGTGTGCATGTAATTATGGGTTAATAATAAAGAAAATATGGAAATGTGTGTCGCTTAAACACGAAGGGAGGTTTATGGCGAGTGAAGCTTCATGATGTTACAGTGTTATTAGTCCCGTCTCTCTCTCTCTCTCTCTCTCTCTCTCTCTCTCTCTCTCTCTCTCTCTCTCTCTCTCTCTCTCTCTCTCGTCGCCACCAGTGACGGGTGACACACTGCTGAGTGGCGGCTCGTGAGGATGAAGTGATGACAAGTTTCCGTGGAAGGCGATCACTCCCATCCTCTTCCCTCATCCCAGTAATCCTCGTCACTCCTCTGCAGGGTTCCATCTCTTCTATGTCTCCCTTTTCTTCTTTTGTGTTCTCCTCCTTCAGGTTCTCTCCGTCTCTCTTCCTTCTAATTCCTGTCCCGCTCATCACTTTGTAATTCTCGCCCCGCTTAGAGGACCCTCTTAACTCGCTCCTATTCCCTTTCAACCAGTGACTACATTATACCGCACTTTGCTCTCCTTGCATTGATAATCACTATCGTAGTCATTTTTTTCTTAGTGTGTCACTTTCACCTCCCTGTTAGTCTCCTTTAATCCTCATAAAAATTCTTCCCCTGCTCTTCTTCACCTGCACTCTTGTTCCTCTTGACACTCTTTCCTGAATAATCTACGTGGTAACCTTCCTCTCAACTACTAATTATATTGGCTTATCTTCCATCACTTGGATCTTTTTATACATATTTCAGCTCGTCGCTTCCTAAACCATTAAGGTGTTATGGCTCCCCTTCTCTTCCTCTTCCTCCCAGCTCCTCAGTAGCGCCGCCACCCTCCTCCACTTACATTTTATCCCCTCAGCACGGAAAAATAGGTATTGTCACCTCAGACGAACCTCGCCGCTCTTCTCACTTTACTGTCTCCCTCTCCCTCTCCCTCCGCCTCTCTCTTCATCTCCCCTCCACTCTCTTTCCCTCCCTCTTGTGCGTAATTCAGTCAGGGTTGCCAGTCACGGTATTATTTCAGGGTTCTTTTCCAGCCCGTGAGCGACTGTTCTCGTGCTGCCTTTGTCCCTACACACAGTGTACATCAAGAGAGCTTAAAATATTTAGTTTCCTCGGTGTGCACCAGGAAGACACCGCACGCCGCCAGATGGCATTACAACACTGCCTGTCGCTCACTGCTCGAGGGAACTAGTTCGGAGCCTCGTGAAGTCTCACAAATCAGCGAGCCCTCAATGCCGGACTCTGCCGCCGTGAGGCTTAGGATTGTGTGAAGCGTCACCATTCTTCTGTTTGAGATCGGAGTTGTCTTGGCCATTGTTTTCTAAATAACACATCTACGTCTTGCTCCAAAACTGTGTAGCGTTTGTCACATGTAATGGTGAGTGTATATAAGATAGACCTGTGGACCAATGGCGGAGGCTGGGCGGCACAGGAGCCAATCACACGCCACGCATCACCGGGGAGAAGGACCAGAGTGTTGGTGGTTCGTATGTGCGTTGCTGGTGTCATGATGGACGGAAGTGATCGCGGCTTATCTTGGTCACCCAGCGTGACCCGCCGTCAGGTTACTTCGCGGAGGAGACAAAGGTGCAGTGCCTCAGACGAGCAGCTATTGCTGCGCACGCATCGCCGCCAGTATTCTAGGAAATGGATGTGTACTCATAACTGTGTGTCCTTGCCTATCTTGCTGTTGGGCGCCCGCCTCGCCCAGCGACTCCTGAAGGCACAGTCTCCGAACATCCATGTCAGTTTTGGCGGCAATCCTCTTTATTTTAACTTTCCGATGAACTCATCAGTTGTCCGCCAGAGGCAGGTGTTCGCCTCCATTGGTTCCCATATTTATGTCTCAGTGGGTTAAAAAAAAAAATACGGAAAGCAGCGCCATCGGCACGTCAAACGAGCAGCTGAATCCTCACGTGACCGGCTCTCCTGAGACTCGTCCTTTCTGGCCCGCATTCCTCTTACACGATAAGAATAGCAGCAGCAGCAGCAGCAGCCACATACTCCTTCACCACCACCATCATCACTAACCACCACCACAACCACCACAACCTCATCGTTTTTCTCTTACTCCTTCACTACCACCATCACCACTGCCACCGCCCGTGCCTCGCCCAGGCAGCCCACAGGTACAAGCTCGGCCTTCTCAATTATTACCAATGGAAAATTGTGTTTCCCCCGCAAAGTGTTGTTACAAAACCGTCCCTTCAGTATTCTTGGAAATATTTCAGTAGGCTGAGTAGGGGAGACCGCATTATGTCATCGCTGGAGAGAGAGAGAGCGAGAGAGAGAGAGAGAGAGAGAGAGAGAGAGAGAGAGAGAGAGAGAGAGAGAGAGAGAGAGAGAGAGAGAGAGAGTTTCAAGCGCGGTAAAAAAGAATAAAGACTAATAGAGAAGGAGGATGTAAAATCGACGGTACAAGAAGAGAAATAAATAGGACATAATTCAAGAGAAAGAAAAGGTAGATGGTGTCCATTATAAGACAGAAAACCCTGAGAAGCAGAATATTAGCCAAAGAGCAGGAAAGAAGGGAAAAAAATGTAAAGCATATTAGATATATTCGTAAGATGTAGGACGAGTGAGAAAGGGGAGAAGGTGAAAGCGTTTGAGAATAAAGACCTGTCCAAATATTTCTTTCATTCATCTTCCTTCATTCATACTTATTCTCCTACACCTCTTATTATCCTCCTTGTTGCCTATTCTTTATCGTTACCCTCCTGCTCTTCCTCCTCCTTCTCCAATAATGCAGCGTGCCTCGTGAGAACAGATTCTACTGTATAAAGTTTGTCACTATAATTTCATGAAGCGGCGAGAGAGTTGAGGGTTGTTCTGATGGTCGAGTCGGTGCCTCGCAAGTAGCGGGGAGCAGAACCAGTCGCCCGATGCTGTTTAGAGGAAGGCTGCGTGGAGGAGCTGGGCGTGGTGCAGATCCCGCCTGTAATGAGTGGTGGGGTTAAGGGAGACGAGGAGGAAGAGCAGGAGGAGGAGGAGGAGGAGGAGGAGGAGGAGGAGGAGCAGCAGCAGCAGCGGCAGGCGGCCTTTATGGATACGAAGCGGTTGATGGATAGAATGTGACACGGGAGTTTTCTTTTCATTCATCTTTTTCTTCCAGACGGAGAGAGGAGTGTGGTGTGGGCGACGAGGATATGTATGTATTAGGAATCTTGGGTACCTCTCTCTCTCTCTCTCTCTCTCTCTCTCTCTCTCTCTCTCTCTCTCTCTCTCTCTCTCTCTCTCTCTCTCTCTCTCTCTCTCTCTCTCCATGCTGGCCACAACTCTGCATCTCTGCGTGTTGCCGTTGGTGTCTGTGCTGTTGTTATTTCTGTGTGCGTTAGATCAACTCTTGGTTGTTTTTTCTGGGGAGGTGGAGACGGCGAGCGAAGTCTGATCGGAGAGAGAGAGAGAGAGAGAGAGAGAGAGAGAGAGAGAGAGAGAGAGAGAGAGAGAGAGAGAGAGAGAGAGAGAGAGAGAGAGAGAGAAAGGTGAAGGAAGGGAGGATTATTGCCAATATAAAAGTGATGGGGGAATGAGAGAGGCCTGGGAGGGTTTACACGGAACACTCCACTGTGGGAGATGACGCCCTGAGGGAAAGGGAGGACGCTGGCGCCGCTGTGGAGAGACGCGCAGCACTGCCAGGGAAGCTCAGGGCGCTGAGAAGAGGACGTGGAGTAAAAGGAGGAGTAGGAGGAGGAGGAGGAGGAATTGCAGATATCTGCTGGAAAAAATGTAAAAATATATAGTCAGGATTTGAAGGAGTATGCAGAAAAAAAAAAAAAAATATATCTGGGTGTTGTTTTGAGCGGATCATATTTTTTTCCCTTATCAAATCAATAGAGGAAAGAAGACAGGCTTGCTCAGGCCTGTCGTTACTCCCTCCTTCCCTGATCATCCTCCCATTGACTCCGTGCCTCCTGTAATGTATCTTGGGAGGCAATAACAATAACGTCTTGTCGTTATATAGTAAAGTGGAGAGCTGACGGGAGGAAGGGAAGGCTGATGAAGAAGAAACAGGAGGAGGAAAGGGAAAGACGAAGGGAAGAGAGGAGGGCAGGGAATAATGGAGGTAGAAATGGAAAAAGGGAATGATAGAAGTCCCAGACCGGGAAGATGAAAGTGAACGGAGGGAAGGAAAGCTCCAGCGTGTTCTAGTTTTGTACACACGAGTATTTACTGAAGCTTTTCTGTGGAGCGTCATTGCCTACACTTGTTGTAAATACTAAGTAAAGACGTGGCCGCGTTTCAGGTGAAGGGAGAACAAAGCCAAGCAGTAAGCGCCCGCCCTTGTGGCAAACACTGGGCAGTCCTGAGGTTGTCGGCCGCTGCTGTGTTGTGGCGCTGCGGGGATGAGAGAACAGAAGAGGCGTTTTCTGTAGTCATTTCTTTATAAACTTTTTATATTTATTTAAGAATAGAGCGTAAGTGTTTGTGTTTAAAGAAATTACTTTGTTTTTTCTTCCTTGTTTATTTTCTTGTGCACGTAAGAACAGTGTGTGGAATTAAGATTACTATTAGTCTCTCTCTCTCTCTCTCTCTCTCTCTCTCTCTCTCTCTCTCTCTCTCTCTCTCTCTCTCTCTCTCTCTCTCTCTCTCTCTCAGCTGCGATCCTTAAGAAGCAAATAACCACGCAAATCACTCCCTTCCCGTGAACCAAATTGGTCGTCCATACTTTTCTTCCCAAACTTTCAGAGCCTCGTGAAAGCTGATCGGAAACTTGCCGTTTTTTGACAGGACAGTTTTTGCAAGAGTGCAGCCATCCACTTTGTCTTCAGAGTTAAAATGATCGACTTTTCTTTTTCTTTTCGTTTACTTGTTCGTTCCCTGATTTAACTTGATGTTCTTTTAGTGATACGGAGCGAGTTTGGAAATGGCAGCAGGATGAGGAAGGCCTGCACTTTTTTTCTTTCCTTTTTTTTCTTTTTTTTTTTTTTTTTTTGCGAGGGGAAGGGTGAAGGTGCTTGCAGTTATTACTTCTTGTATTGTTATCTTACCTATAAAGGTGAATGGTGGCGAGAGAGAGAGAGAGAGAGAGAGAGAGAGAGAGAGAGAGAGAGAGAGAGAGAGAGAGAGAGAGAGAGAGAGAGAGAGGCAATTAAGGGAGGATGTAAGAGGTGGAGATATAAGGGATGCGAGAAGGGAATGAGGGGAGTGGGAAGGTGGAGCAGAAAACCGTGGAAAAGGAGAGGCTGAGAGAATAATGGCAGGAGATGAGAGAGGGACGGCGATGGGGAGTGAATGAAGCAGAGAGAGAGAAAGGGAAAAGGGAGAGGAGGCAATAAGTGTACAGAACAAAGCAAAATAATAATAACAGATACAGAGATGAGATTAAATGAGAATATCCATGCAATTGGTCGTGAAATCTGTAGCGAGAACTTGTATTGCCGTGCCAACACTGACAAGGAATGGCAGAGTACACGACGATAAGGCGACGCAACAAGTACAGGGACGGATGTTGTACAACACTGGAGTGACTATTCCCTGCCCGTGTTGCACCGCGCCTAGGGAAGTGTGACGCACCGGCATGTGAGATGACAACTCAGGGGATTTTCTTTGTTACGTAGCAGGAGTCATGCACTAGTGAAGCAGCGTGATGTCAATGTTGATCATAATGATAATAAGAGAAGTGCACTTGGATTTATTAGATTGTAACTCGGGCCCAATACTGGTTGGTGAAATACATGACATTTTCTCAGTATCTTATAAAAAAATATAAGTATTTTTACAGCATTCCTATTGCCTGACAAGCTTTCAAAGAATTTTCCTCTGTGTGGCGAAAACAAGTGAATTTTTTTTTGTGACTGTCTTTGAAAACTTCGCAATTTCTCATTTACAATAAGTTTAGTGCTTGAAATGGTCTCTCTTCCCCTTCACTAAAGTTCATTGCAATCAAATTTTTTGAGACCCACAATAGCAGGTGGTGGTGATTATGGCACTGTGAAGAAGGGTCGTGGTGGTGATAATAATGCTAATTTTAGTGATGGTGACAAGGTAGTGATGATAGTGGTGGTGGTGGTGAGGGTGAGGCGTGGCGGTTGTAGTGATGGTGATGATGGTAATGGTGGTGGTGCCAGTGGTGGTGATGATTGGTGAGGTTAACAAACACAAATAGCTGCACCAAGCCACACACACTCTGGTTCAGTTGGGTGGGAGTCATGTAGGCACAGGCGTGGAAACAGAACGTTGCCTCACTGAAAAGGTAATGAATGGCGAGCATGTTCGTGTCTCAGGGGAGTGGTGTTAACTGCATATGTTATGTGTGCGTGTGTGTGTGTGTGTGTGTGTGTGTGTGTTCCAGAGCGGCGCTGTGATTCTGAACCAGTGGCTTTGTTTTGTGCTTCATTTGATTACTGAAAATTGTTCTCCTCGATTAACGATGACAGGACTCAGTTTTTAGTTAATATTGTTGTTGTTGTTGTTGCTGTTGTTGTGTGTGTGTGTGTGTGTGTGTGTGTGTGTGTGTGTGTGTGTGTGTGTGTACCTTTGTTTCTTTCGTCTCCATCTGGACCTCTCCCTCCAATTTTCTTCCATGAATCAAATAATCTAGTAATATATTTATTTGATAATTTCCCTGCTAAATTTTTTTTTTACATTGTCCTGAAAAATAACGACTAGTCCCTCTACTTTTCTTTCCTCTCTTATTTTTTCCTCGTCCCTAATCCTCTTCAGTGCTGCTCTCTCTCTCTCTCTCTCTCTCTCTCTCTCTCTCTCTCTCTCTCTCTCTCTCTCTCTCTCTCTCTCTCTCTCTCTCTCTCTCTCTCTCTCTCTCTCTCTCTCTCTCTCTCTCTCTTCCATTAACACTCCTCAGGATAAAAAAGAACAATAATGAGTGAGAAAAATTAGAAAATCTTTAATGCTGAAGTGCCTCTGTGTTAAGATTTTGTGGACTTGTTTTCGTTTTTTTTTTCTTTCCTTTTTTCCCAATACAGAATCCATCTTCCCGTAAGCAGGGTGAAACAACACAACTTAAAAACCTTCAGTGTGTTGTAAGAGAGGAAGAGTGAGGGAAAAAGATAGAGTACTCAGAGAAAACTGCATGAGGAAAAGGATAAAGAGGTTCATTAGCGATTTTATAAACTCTCTTCCGTCGACTTTTATTCTTTTTCAGTTTAATCTTTACTTGTGGAAATGAGATGGCGAAGGGTGAATTAATGGTGGTGGAGGTAGTGTGTGTGTGTGTGTGTGTGTGTGTGTGTGTGTGTAAGCGTGAAAAAAAAACAAGTGAAAGAATGGGAATACGAAAACAAAGATTAAGTAAAAGAAAAATGTCAAGTTTATTTTCTCTGGAATACGTGGCAGAAAACGGAAGGATTTCACTTTTCCTGATTATTCTACATTTCCTTTATTTTCTTTTTCCTGGCGGTGAATTTTCGTAAGTTTCTCTCTTATGCACAAGTTTTTATCCTTTGTGTTTTAACGAAATGCCAATGTTACAGTGTTTTGTATATCACTATTTATACCACCGCTACCCCCCGATATTGTGTTCTTACTTTCCTTTTTTTTTTTTTTACTTTTCCACAATCATTTTTTTATCATACCTGTTTCTACTTGTTTTCTTTTTTATTTCCTTATTACTGTTTTTTTTTCTTTTCCTTCTTGCTGTTTTTTTATGTTAGTTTTATTCTCACCTTTCTTAATTATTTACCTATTTGTCGTTTTACTGGTTTGCTGTTTATCTGCCTGTCTGTTTATATATCGTCTCTCTCTCTCTCTCTCTCTCTCTCTCTCTCTCTCTCTCTCTCTCTCTCTCTCTCTCTCTCTCTCTCTCTCTCTCTCTCTCTCTCTCTCTCTCTCTCGCAGGTAAAGTGACCAAAGTGTTGCCCTACATTAGCCGCTCTTGCAACACCTGCCTTCACTTTCTGTGGTGGTGAGGATGCGCATCACCATTAGCAGATGTGTCGTCACAGCACTGTCAACAGATAAGGCCGGTGGTGACTGTGCCGAGAATAATTGTTGAGGAAAAAGTGACGGTGTACTGAATTGTCCTCTTGGTGTCTCGTTTTTCTTTGTTTGTTTGTTTATTTGTTTATTTGTCCGTTTATCTATTTACCTATTTATTTATTTGTTTGTTTATTTTAATTTTCTGTTGAAATGTAATGTAGATATTGCGTAATAACATTCTCCTTCATCCACACTTTCTTCATCCCACTGAATTGCGACAGAGAAAGATCAAAGTGTCCTCGCAGAAGTAAATGAAAACACCACGCCGTGCATTGCAGTCGCCGCCTGTGCGCGTGTCACACAGTAAAAATTCTAATACCACAATTACTCTAAAGGAAACATTGCGATGAAAGTGCGACAGATATAACGCTTTACTGAACTGTGAGCAGGAGAAATATCAGTTTAGTAGAATTACTGTTTTGTTTTGTTGCATGATGTGAGATTATTTTGTGAAGTTTTTGTGTGAAGTTTAGTTCTGCTTTTCGTTATTTTTATTGTGCAGAATAAGTGCACGAGAGAGAGAGAGAGAGAGAGAGAGAGAGAGAGAGAGAGAGAGAGAGAGAGAGAGAGAGAGAGAGAGAGAGAGAGAGAGAGAGAGAGAGAGAGAGAGAGAGAGAGAGAGAGAGAGAGAGAGAGAGAGAGAGAGAGAGAGACTGAAAGGAAAACTAATTTACTCACAAAACGAACAAACCCAGACTCCCTCTCCTCCCTCATCAGAGACACAGGAATCAAGTGATGACGAAGACAAACTGAAGAATGGTAATGAGTCAGCGGCCAGCATTGCCAACACCACACTCGCCTGTCAGGTTCGTGATACAAGCAGGACTTCAACAGAAAGAGTGTGACTAGACCTTTTACCTTTATACAGCAGACTCATTGGGTCGTTTTCTGGGGAGTGTTGAGGCCTGTGGTGGAAGCCTCGGAGATCCCAACCATCAGTATTCGCATGGACAGGTGGTGCTTACTTTGATTTCTTCTTATTATAATTTGATAGACAAAATGAAAAGTGACGCTCTTGAGAAAACTGAGATGCATGGCGTGTGTGAGGTGGAGGCTGGCGACGCCCCACACGCCAAGCCGCTGAAGGTGAAGGTTTCGGTACAGAAGCGTGGCTGGTGGTGGCGCTGCGTGCCGCGAGCCTCCTTTAAGCAGGTGGCGGTCTTCCCCTTCCACGGGGAGGAGTACTACATGACAACCCCCAAGACCTACACCTCAATGCCGGCAGCCATGGACATGGGCCGCCTGCTGAAGGCGCGCCACAAGTCAGGGGACGCCCTGGTCAAGATCGTTCTGACGCACAGCCAAGGGAAGGTCGTCACCTTCAGGCCGGTGGCGGACTTCATGCGGCGGCTGGGCAAGGAAGAGACCGAAGACTTTGTTTTAGGCCTGACCATTGACGATGGGAACACAAAGGCGCCTGAACAGCAACACAAACAAGACGACGTCTGTGAAACCAATGAACAGAAAGGAATGGTGGAGGAGAAGACTCCCTGGGTTGGAAAAATGTGTCCTAAGTGTCCGCTGTGCACACTGCCGTTCTGGGACCTCCTGCAGGCCTGGGAGCCTCTGCCACTGAAGCCGCCAACCGAGATGGACACCTACGTGGACATCCTGTCGGCGGAATGCACGGTGCTTAAGACGGAAGCCAGGGTGCTGGTGAAGGAGAAACAGAGCTCCGTCTCAGAGCTGGCTGCCCTGAAGGCTGAAATGGCACGGATGGAGCAGGAGATGGACCGTCTTGAGGCCTCGTGGGCCAGTGACCTCATGGAAGAAGGTGAAGGAGAGCCGAGTCTCGAGCTGGGAGGAATGGAAGAGGAAGATTGTGGCTCCAGAGATGAAGAGGAATGGAGGGAACTGCTTGGTGATTACAGTGCAGAAGAGAAGTCCTACGAGGATTGCTTCACTCTGGATGAAGGGCACGAACACTGGAACATGGAAGAGTGTAAGGAGGAAGGCATTGACGGGGGGAAGGAGACGGAGGCGGAAAGTGATGAGCACACCCAGGAATGGAAAAGGCATGAGCTACTGCGGCACTGAGGCGCCAATGGAAAACATAATATAAAGAAGAAAATTGAAAAAAAAATACAAATAAGAAAAAAAAAGATCTAGTCTTAAGTTTACATATTTAGTAGTACTAGAAAGCAAATCAGAAGAAACATGAAATATAAAAAGAAAATTGAACAAAATATGAAAAAAAATAAAGATAAAATACTAAAAAGTTCTAGTTGTAAGTCTACGTAGAGAAGAAAGTAAAGCAGGGGAAAATAAAATATAAAAGAATAAATTAGAAAAAAATAAATAAATAAATAATACAAAAAAAAATCTAGTAAGTTTATGTATAAGAAATAAATTAGATGAGAAAATAGAAAAAAATAATAATGCATATAACAAAAATTAAGTTTTGGTTGTGTTTACGTATGATAGAAAGTAAAACAGAACAAATAAAAAAATGAAAATTGAAAAAAATCAAACATTTTTAATTGTAAATGTGCAAACATAAGTATATAAAAGTTATGTTTTTTTTTAAGTAAAACAGGAAAAAAATGAAATACAAACAAGAAAATAAGAAAAAATTGTATCTAGCTGTAAATTTAGAGAAGAAAATAAAACAATTCAATAGAAAAAAAAATGTAAATAAAAAAAATCAAATGAAAATTCAAACATAATATAAATGTTTACAAATACGTACGTTTTGTAAGTATAAGTTCAGTTAGTAGTTTGTACGTTTAAAGTGTAGATAACGTAAAAACTGAGACTCTGAGACTCGTCCTTCCTGTCCCGCACTCCTCGTCATGCCCTTCTTCCCACTGTTCTCCCTCCTCGAATTTCCCTCGTCTCTCTTCCACTTTTTATTGTTTTTACTTCATCATTCCGTTTCCCAGTTTTCTTTTTCATTTCCTTATTGGCTTCCTCTATCTTTCTCATTCCTCCTACATGTTTTTTTTTTTTTTTTCTCTACTCACTTCATGATCTTTATCTCCTTACCTCCTCCCTCCTTTCTTCCACTTTCCCGTTTTCTTTCTTTTAACATTTTTTGCTTTTCGTTCTTTTATAATTAATTTCCTCGTCTTCTTCTTCCTCCTCCTCCTCCTCCTCCTCCTCCTCCTCCTCCTCCTCCTCCTCCTCCTCCTCCTCCTCCTCCTCCTCCTCCTCCTCCTCCTGCTTCTCCTCCAGTAAGATATTTGGCACTTCAGAACTTCAGTTTTCTTTTTCTTTGTTTTTCTCTTTGTTTCGTTTTCTTGTTTGTTTTTGTCTCTCATTTTCTTGTTCTTGTTTTGTTTTCATCTTAAGCAACATTAAGAGTAACATTAACAGTAGCAGCAGTATCAATAACAGCAGCAGCGACAGTAACGACAAGAACACCAGCAGCAGCAGCAGCAGCAGCCACACATTTCCTTTACCACCACCACCACCACTACCACCACCACCTCAACCTTCTCTTCATTTTTCTCTTCCCCCATTCTTATCACCACCACCACTACCACCACCACCACCACCACCCGAACCCCGCCTAGGCAGCCCACAGGTATAAGAGCGGCTTTCTCAATTATTACCAATGAAAAATCGTGTTTCCCCACAAAGTGTTGTTACAAAACCGTCTCTTCATTACTCTTGGAAATATTTCAGTAGGCTTAGGAGGGGAGACCGCATTATGTCATCGCTGGGGAGAGAGAGAGAGAGAGAGAGAGAGAGAGAGAGAGAGAGAGAGAGAGAGAGAGAGAGAGAGAGAGTAGGAAGATATAAAATCGACAGTGGAGAGGGGAGGATAGAAACAAGACACAATTTGAAGTAAATAAATGAGACAAAGCTTAAAATATGACAAAGTGAAAAATGAAACAGGACGTTAAATAACATAAAGAAAAGAAGAATAAAGGCAATAAACGAAGGAGGACGAACAAGAAAGGGAGCAAGGGAACTGTCTGAGACACTTTCTGTCCAAATCTTTCTCATATTCGTCTTCCTTCATTCCTGCTTCTCCTGTTCATTATTCTCCTTGCTGTCTACTCTTTATCACAATCTTCGTCCCTCCTCCTTCAGCAGAGCAGCGTGTCTCGAGAAGACAGATTCTTCAGTCAAAAGTTTGCCTGTAAAACTCGATGAAGCAGCGAGAGCTGAGGGTTGTTCCGATGGTCTCGTCGGTGCGACCAGAAATGCCGCCCGGACCTGTTTATGGAATGGCTGCGTGAAGGAGCCACGGACAGACCCCGCCTGTACTGCTTGGTGGCCGAGGTGATGGGAGGAGGAGGAGGAATTGGACAAGGGGGAGGTGAAAGAGGATCAGGAAGAGGAGGAGGAGGAACATAAGAACATAAGAAAATAAGGGAAGTTGTAAGAAGCCATCAGGCCTGTACGTGGCAGTCCCTGTATGAAACATACCTACTGTCCCCATCCATAAATTCGTCTAATCTTCTTTTAAATTCTCCCTAATGACTCAGCTCCATCAACCTGATCACTGAGTCAAAAACCTGACTATTGACTCAAAAGGAGAAAGGCAAAGATAAGGAGAATGAACACCTTTAGCAGCAGCAGCAGCAGTAACAACAATAACAGCAGCAGCAGCAGCAGCAGCAGCAGCAGGTGGTGGCCTTTACGGGCACGAGCAACTGGAAGAAAGGATTTCATCGCAGTCTTCTTTCTCTTTCCTTTCTCCTTCCTTATGACTCACGGAGGGATGAGGGATGTGGCGTGGGCGACGAGAATATAATATCTGGGGTCTCTCTCTCTCTCTCTCTCTCTCTCTCTCTCTCTCTCTCTCTCTCTCTCTCTCTCTCTCTCTCTCTCTCTCTCTCTCTCTCTCTCTCTCTCTCTCTCTCTCTCTCTCTCTCTCTCTCGTCCATTAACACTCCTCAGGAAAAAAAAAAAAAGGATAATGAGAGTGAGAAAAATGAGAAAATCTGTAATGTTGAAGTGCCTCTGTATCAGGATTTTCTGGACTTGTTTCCGGTTCTTTTTTTTCTTTTTTTTTTTTTCCTAATACAAAGTCCATCTCCCCGTAAGCAGGATGAAACAACACAGCTTAAAAACTCCCAGCGTGTTGTAAGAGAGGAAGAGTCGAGGAAAAAGTGAGAGTACTCAGAAGAAACTGCTTGAGGAAAAGTGAAATAAAAACAGGTTACTTAGAAGGTTCATTAGCGATCATATAAACTCCCTTCCCGTTGACTTTTATTCTTTTTCAGTTTATTCTTTACTTGTGGAAATGAGATGCGAAGGCTAAATTAATGATGGTGGTGGTGGTGGTAGTGGTGTGTGTGTGTGTGTGTGTGTGTGTGTGTGTGTGTGTGTGTGTGTGTGTGTGTGTGTGTGTGTGTGTGTGTGTGTGTGTGTGTGTGTGTGTGCGGAAGACGAGCGAAATATCAAGGTTAAATTGTGTGTATATCACTTTACCGCAACCACCCACCATTTTTTTCTCACTTTTTTTCTTGTTCATTTTCATTTTATATCATATATCTTTACAACGTACGTGTTTTCTTTTTTTCATCTTTTCATTCCTTCTTACTATTTTTTTTTTACATTTTCTTTTTTCTTTACTTTCGTATTCATTTACCTCGTTGTGTTTCTACTACTATGCTGTTTATCTGCCTGTCTGTTTATTTATTCGTTCTCTCTCTCTCTCTCTCTCTCTCTCTCTCTCTCTCTCTCTCTCTCTCTCTCTCTCTCTCTCTCTCTCTCTCTCTCTCTCTCTCATCGTAACAATTATCCCCAAAATGAGGTTCTTTTGCAAGCGGTGGTAGAAATTTGTCAGACACGGTAATGAGCCTCGTAATGAGTGACTCCACACACACAGTCAACCACCACCACCACCACCACCACCACCACCACCACTAACAATGAAGTCCACTACTATGAACAGTGCCCGTGGAGTGTGCATAACGGTTAGCGCGTTAGTGTCAGTGGCTGGAAGTAAAAAATGCATTGAATGTGATTCCTTTTTTTTTTCTTTTTATTTATCCGTAAAATACAAGTTGTCTTTTTGCTTAGAATTTACTCTCTCTCTCTCTCTCTCTCTCTCTCTCTCTCTCTCTCTCTCTCTCTCTCTCTCTCTCTCTCTCTCTCTCTCTCTCTCTCTCTCTCTCTCTCATTTACTGCTTATTAAACATCTCGTGCAATTCATCAAGACTTTCCCTTCTTTCATCTTTATCAAAACTCCTCCGTGCGTCCCTTTATCTCACTCCCTTGTTATTATCTTTCCATTCACCACCTAATGTTGTTATCTCTTTTCCTTCTCTCCCTTTCTGCCTCCCTCTCTCCCACATTCCTACCTCCTCCGTCGTTTCATAACAGTAAATCGCAGGGAATCACTCTGTCCTCCCCACCGCCTCACCACAATCCTATTACCCTTGTATCTGATTTCCTTCGTGTATTGATTCCCTCAAACATTCACATTCCTATTGTGCTTCAGTGTAAGTACTGCTGCTGAAACTGTGATGCGCTACTCTTACTTGGAACACAACGGTAAACCAAGACCCGTGACCCATACTCCCCGTAGACTATGGGAACCACCGGGCTGCTCCAGACATTGATCTGCTCAAGTCTTTTGTTCTCTACACATCGGTCAGACAAATGTGATAAAAGATCTTAAAATTTATTTATACTTTAACATGACGGAATGGTGCAATCTCAATTACTGTGGAAGGTTTTTGTCATTACTAACTTGTACAGACGTGGATGGCGGGAGCAGCACGACGCGGCGACTGTTCCCCAAGCACATTTGCCATTCAAAACCCGCCAATCTTATTATACTCAGTGCATTCCTTTGTCAACTGAGAAACTATCTTTTTTTTTTTTTATTTATTTCTCATATATGTATGAATTGAAACCTTGGAAAATAAGAGAAATAACTAGATTTCCGTGTCTTCCAACATACTTGTCTCAGCCCGTGTGGAGTCTGCGGAAGGCACGGCTGCTGCCATACCCTGCGTTGCTTTATTTCTTTGTAAATGTCAGTCTTTATTCCCCTCTATTTTAACTCCTCCCAAGACCTCACCGCCGTAACTTAGAGATTCCTCGTCACTTTTTCTTTTCTTAAATCTTAGTAAACTTAAAAGAATATGACTGAAGGGCGGATAGAAGGAAGAAGGCAAGGACCGAGGAAGGAAGGAAGGACGGGAAGGATGGAAGGAGAGACGCTTGGTAAAAAGGCTTTGATGAAAGATAGGGACTGGCAGGAGGCAGAAGAGGTGGAGGAGGAGGAGCAGCTTAAGGATGGTGGCAGGAAATGTGGACGTGTTAAGGAGGAGGAAAAAAGTTGGTGTTTGGAGGAAAAGGTGGTAGGAGACGGAGAGTGACGATGGGAGGAGAGAAGAGGAAGGTGAGTGATGAGAAGTGGAGAAGGGAATGCAGCATGTTGAGGAGGGGAAGGTAAAGGAGAGAGAGAGAACATTGTTTTAAATTGCATTACTTATACTAATCACTGTATTCAAGATTTAACAGCTGTCCACATCAGACTAATACTTCTCTTTATTGAAGTTCTTTTTGAAATATATTTAAAATTCTCGAACATGTTATATTTTTATATTATTTTATTCTGTTACTGTATTTATTTTGTTGCCGTTGTATTGTGGGTGTACACGTACTAAAATTCAAGCACAGCAGTAATATTAGTGGCAGTACAGTAGTGGTTATACTTGGACTCGATTCAAACAAGAAAATTCGGTATTTGTACTCAGAGATACGATGCTCTGCCATACTGGTAAACAAGCCTCACACACACACACACACACACACACACACACACACACAGCAGCAACAACAACAACAACATTATTAACTAAAAACTGAGCTGAATACTTACATAATGTCTCTTTCATAATTAGTTTGTGGTTAAGCATTTGCATTATTATCAGCTTATTTATTTATTTATTTATTTTATTCATTTATTTATTTATTTATTTTTATTTACGACCACCACTACCAGCACCGCCACAGCCACAGCAACACGATCAGCATTCCTCATCTCGCATCCTGCACAGGACAGCTCAACGGAAAAGAGCAAGAGAGAGAATGAGAAGTAAGGGGGAAGGGGAAGAGGGGATGATGAGAGACTGATATTAAAAAGTCATGAAAAATGTTGAAATTCATTAGCGTTCCTCTCCCGCCTCGTATTAACTACCTGAGCGGAATGCCAAACATGGAAAGTGCTGCCTGGCCCTCCGCGACCAATTCAGGCCTCCGCCATTTTGCATTGACTGTAATACGCTGCGCAGGTATTGGCGAGGGTTTGCTGGTGGTGGTGGTGGTGGTGTAGAGATGGTAGTGGACCAGTGGAAAGAAATAATTACTCTGTGGCATCACGCACAGTGAACCGCACAAGTAGTGGTGGTGGTGGTGGTGGTGAGCGGGCAGGCGCTGTATTCCTCTGGACAGGCTTGAGTCTGCGAAGGCAGGAATTAATGGTCACCCTCTCTCAGCTGTGTTGCATCGCCCAGACTCCCTCTCCTCTCTCATCAGAGACACAAGAATCATTTGATGACAAAGACAAACTGAAGAATGGTGATGAGTCAGCGGCTAGCACTGCCAACACCACACTCGCCTGTCAGGTTCGCAACAGAAAGAGTGTGGCTAAACCTTCTACCCTTATACAACAGACTCAATGGGTCGTTTTCTGGGGAGTGTTGAGGCCTGTGGTGGAAGCCTCGGAGATCCCAACCATCAGTATTCGCATGGACAGGTGGTGCTTACTTTGATTTCTTCTTATTATAATTTGATAGACAAAATGAAAAGTGACGCTCTTGAGAAAACTGAGATGCATGGCGTGTGTGAGGTGGAGGCTGGCGACGCCCCACACGCCAAGCCGCTGAAGGTGAAGGTTTCGGTACAGAAGCGTGGCTGGTGGTGGCGCTGCGTGCCGCGAGCCTCCTTTAAGCAGGTGGCGGTCTTCCCCTTCCACGGGGAGGAGTACTACATGACAACCCCCAAGACCTACACCTCAATGCCGGCAGCCATGGACATGGGCCGCCTGCTGAAGGCGCGCCAAAGGTCAGGGGACGCTCTGGTCAAGATCGTTCTGACGCACAGCCGAGGGAAGGTCGTCACCTTCAGGCCGGTGGCGGACTTCATGCGGCGGCTGGGCAAGGGAGAGACCGAAGACTTTGTTTTAGGCCTGACCATTGACGATGGGAACACAAAGGCGCCTGAACAGCAACACAAACAAGACGACGTCTGTGAAACCAATGAACGGAAAGGAATGGTGGAGGAGAAGACTCCCTGGGTTGGAAAAATGTGTCCTAAGTGTCCGCTGTGCACACTGCCGTTCTGGGACCTCCTGCAGGCCTGGGAGCCTCTGCCAGTGAAGCCGCCAACCGAGATGGACACTTACGTGGACATCCTGTCGGCGGAATGCACGGTGCTTAGGACGGACGCCAGGGTGCTAGTGAAGGAGAAACAGAGCTCCGTCTCAGAGCTGGCTGCCCTGAAGGCTGAAATGGCACGGATGGAGCAGGAGATGGACCGTCTTGAGGCCTCGTGGGCCAGTGACCTCATGGAAGAAGGTGAAGGAGAGCCGAGTCTCGAGCTGGGAGGAATGGAAGAGGAAGATTGCGGCTCCAGGAATGAAGAGGAATGGAGGGAACTGCTTGGTGATTACAGTGCAGAAGAAAAGTCCTACGAGGATTGCTTCACTCTGGATGAAGGGCACGAACACTGGAACATGGAAGAGTGTAAGGAGGAAGGCAGTGACGGGGAGAAGGAGGCGGAGGCGGAAAGTGATGAGCACATCCAGGAATGGAAAAGGCATGAGTCTAACCCCAGCATGCACCACGCCCTCTCGCTGCTGCGGCGGCACAACGCCCCCCACTGAGGCGCCAATGGAAAACATAATATAAGGAAGAAAATTGAAAAAAAAAATACAAATAAGAAAACAAAATAAAAAGATATAGTCTTAAGTTTACGTAATTAGTAGTACTAGAAAGTGAATCAGAAGAAACATGAAATATAAAAGAAGAAAATTGAACAAAATATGAAAAAAAATAAATAAAATAAGAAAATACAAAAAAAAGTTCTAGTTGTAAGTTTACGTAGAGTAGAAAGTAAAGCAGGAGAAATATGAAAAATAGAAAAAAAAGAAAAAAAATAGAAAATACAAAAAAAAAGTTTTAGTTGTAAGCTTACGTAGAATAGAGGAAATATGAAATATAAATAAGAACATTAGAAAATACAAACAACAAAATTTTAAAAAGTTCTAGTTGTAAGTTTATGTAGAGTAGAAAGTAGAGAAGAAATTAAGAAGAAACTTAAATGGATAAAAGAATACTCATAAGGAAATGATAAAAACGTTCTAGCTGTAAGTTTAGAGTATAAAATAAAATAGAAGGAATATAAATTATAAAAAAGGAGAGAGAACATTTTTTTAAATACAAACGAAAAAATTATTTGTCTACAGTGGAAAGTAAAATAGAAAAATAAAAAAATAAATTTATAAATAAAAAGATCTATTAGTAAGTTAGAGTAGAAAGTAAAACAAGAAAATAGAAAAAAGAAAAATACATAAATCAGGAAAATAAATGAAAATTCAAACAAAAAAACAAATGTTTACACATCTATGTTGTTAGTATAAATTCTACTTGTACGTTTAGAGTATAGATAATGGAAAAAAATATATAAAAAGATATATAGATAAAAATCAAAATAAAGAAGGTGCTAGGAAACGTCTCAATGTTTTAATTGTATGTTGTATTAGTTAATTGTATGTTGTATAAATAAGGTAACAGTATACATAAAAAAAAACTCCTTTGTAATGCTCTATGGTAGTTGTAAGTTTAGAGTTTAAGTTCAACACACAACTGGCAGCAAAGGTGGTGGTGGTGGTGGTGGTGGTGGTAGTGGTGGTGGTGGTGGTGGTGGTGGTGGTGTTCCTCTGGACAGGGGTGTTGCTGGATCGGAGAGAGCAGGAATGGTCACCCTCCCTCAGCTGTGTTGTCTGGCTCATAACAACACAACACTAACAAAACGTATATTGGTAACAATTTTCGTCACATTAACATTGTTTCACCATAACGTAATATACCCGTAAATTTATTGCAGCTGAGCAATTGGCCTCTGGTAGACTTTTTTCTTATTTGTGTAGTGGTGGTTGTCTTACTACTACTACTACTACTACTATTGGTAATGATAATAAGGATAATACGAAGTCCTTACGCCCTTCCAGGCAGCAAGGTAGATCCCCTCACAGTGACACAGCACACGGCGCGTGGTCTGCTCGTACCAAAACAGAATAAACCTGGTAATGTTCCAGAAATATTTCAGCCATCACCTGAGCCGCAGTTTCTTTGCATGTTGAGGTGCAGTAAGTAATGCAGGCTTGATTCAGAATGGTGCCAGCACAACCGCCACTCCACGGAGTTTCGCGAGGGGAAATGTTTTGATGAGGCGACTCCAAGACGAACACAGTGCCTCAGCCTCCAAGATGATGAAGCGTGAGTTGTTGTGCGACCAGTGTTTGTGTGTTGCGAGATGTGCCGTGCTGGAATACAGTGTTGCTCAGCACTGCGTGTGTCAAGGCAGCACTGCATTGGTAGAATTGTTCATGATGGAGCAGTAATGACCGCTAGTCACACCAAATGTGGCTTCTTAAAGAGATAGTCAGAGGGAATATCATGACTGCAATTATTTGTTAGAGTAAATATATCATATTGGAAAAACTGCTGCATGGACTCTTGTACAACG
Source organism: Scylla paramamosain (assembly GCF_035594125.1). Lineage (NCBI taxonomy): Eukaryota > Metazoa > Arthropoda > Malacostraca > Decapoda > Portunidae > Scylla > Scylla paramamosain. The sequence continues at coordinate 40,422,445 of NC_087152.1, read as the reverse complement.
CCAGCGTGGACCCGCGATGCTGAGTGTGGACATGGCTTCACTGAGGCGTGGAGTCTTGTACTACACCAGTGCAGAGCCACGATACTGAGTGGACGCGACTTCACTGAGGTGTGGAGTCTTGCACAACACCAGTGTGGAGCCGCTATACTGAGTGGACGCGGCTTCACTGAGGTGTGGAGTCTTGCACAACACCAGTGTGGAGCCGCGATACTGAGTGGACGCGGCTTCACTGAGGTGTGGAGTCTTGCACAACACCAGTGTTGAGCCGCGATACTGAGTGGACGTGGCTTCATTGAGGCGTGGAGTCTTGCACAACATCAGTGTGGAGCCGCGGTATTCAGTGGACGCGGCTTCACTGAGGCGTGGAGTCTTGCACAGCACCAGTGAGGAGCCGCGATACTTAGTGGACGCGGCTTCACTGAGGTGTGGAGTCTTGCACAACACCAGTGTGGAGCCGCGATACTGAGTGGACGCGGTTTCATTGAGGCGTGGAGCGTGTGGCGCGTTGTGCTCTCCGCCACCTGGGACACTCAGTCAGGGCGAGGTGACCTGCAGCTCTATTCTCTCTCTCTCTCTCTCTCTCTCTCTCTCTCTCTCTCTCTCTCTCTCTCTCTCTCTCTCTCTCTCTCTCTCTCTCTCTCTCTCTCTCTCTCTCTCTCTCTCTCTCTCTCTCTCTCTCTCTCTCTCTCTCTCTCTCTCTCTCTCTCTCTCTCTCTCTCTCTCTCTCCACAGCCTCGCGTCATCCGGCACTCGCTCATCCATGTCCAACACTGGTTCTGAATTTTACAGCTGATTTTTTCCCCCTTTTATGTTCGCATTTTGCTTTTCGCCATCGTTATTTCCACCCTCCTGTTGTTTTGGTGATGGCGGTGATGCCGATGGTGATGACGGTGTAGTACACGGACTTTTAACGTACAAACACGAGGTACTCAAATACTGGTGGTGGAATATTGACTAAATTGCAATACATTGTATTGGAACTCAATACTAGGGATGTAGTAGTTTACAATTCAAGTATTTTCTCGAAGGGAAATATTGCGAAAAAATTTATCCATCTTGCAAGTTGGTGACTGAAAAGTTTTTCGATTTTTGGTAACGCCGGATTCTCTTTCCTCTGTCACACACCAATGAATAAATTAGTTGTGTTCGAAGGGAATTTTTGTCAGACATTTCACTTCCTTTACCTCGGCAATGGAGGCGCCTGTTGGTCCCAAGGGAACAGCGAGCTACATGCCGAGGTCTTAAGTATTGCAGCAGTGACCCTTGAAGTGTCTCTCTGACACATAATCTCTGCAAGATAGACTCATGTACTGCAGTGAGCTTCCTAACTCTTGACCCTGCAGTGGAATGTCGGCTTCTGAATGAAGACACGACCGGTAGATGTATCAGCCTTGCCTCCCATCCCCAGCAGGAGGAAGAGGCGCCGCGCGGACACAAAAAGTAATCTGGCCAAACAGTGGATAAGAGGAATGTCGCCCCTGCGTGTGATGTATGCCAGGGTCGCCGGTGTGCCGCGGTGTTACCTAGAGGTGATTCATGCACGAGTCAGGATTATTGCTCGCAGGAGATGTGGCGTCCTTATTTCGCAGCGGAGAACGTGCGTTTAGCAAACACGGGAGCAGCATCCTTGTTTTATGAGAGAGAGAGAGAGAGAGAGAGAGAGAGAGAGAGAGAGAGAGAGAGAGAGAGAGAGAGAGAGAGAGAAGGCGGGAGGATGGGAAGGGAAGAGAGGGATGGAATGAGGAACGAGGAACTAGAGGAGGAGAAGAGAGAGGAAGGGTTCAAGGGCAGACAGTCAGACCCCAGCTTGCCTCTCTTTGGCACAAAATCCTGAGCAGCTTGACGCCAGATCTGTTTGAAGTGAAGTAAGCAGCGACGCTCCCTCAGAGTTAGCGGTGGGCGGTCCAGCTTAGTGAGTGTGTGGACCGGCACGGCGCGAGTCTGTCTGAGAGTGTGTTATCCTCCCTCATGTTGGCACGCAGCGAGTCTGTCTGAGAGTGTGTTGCTTTCCCTCATGCTGGCACGGGCTTAGAATTACCAGGACTCTGTAATGGGAGCTACTCAGCCGCGTCCGTGAAGTGGGATCAGCTGAAGGTCTAACTCAGGTTCAAGTCTGGGAAAGACTCCTCCTCTTCCTTCTCCTTCTCCTCCTCCTCTTCCTCCTCCTCCGCTCCTGCTACTCCTCCCCTTCCTCTCTCATTCCCTCATAAGCCACAACCCTCACGTCCACAGCAGCCATCATCGCCCATTTGCCCTGGTATTCCCTGTTTACTGCCCACAAGTATTACCAGCCTCCTCCACCTCCTCCTCCCCCCATCCTTTGTCCATTGTCCTCTCTCTCTCTCTCTCTCTCTCTCTCTCTCTCTCTCTCTCTCTCTCTCTCTCTCTCTCTCTCTCTCTCTCTCTCTCTCTCTCTCTCTCTCTCTCTCTCTCTCTCTCTCTCTCTCTCTCTCTCTCTCTCTCTCTCTCTCTCTCTCTCTCTCTCTCTCTCTCTCTCTCTCTCTCTCTCTCTCTCTCTCTCTCTCTCTCTCTCTCTCTCTCTCAGTGACTCTCCCTCCGAGTGGCGGCGATCCACCTCAACAAGTGTGCGTGTTTGCACAGCGCAGATCTGTGATAGGCAGTGCTGTGCTGCCTCACGCCGCCACTGCCTCAGGATTGTCTGGGCACTGAATAGAACTGTGATTCGCGAACTGTGAGTCGCAACTATCACCAAAGTGTACCGCCTAACTTTCCTAGATGTGTTGGTCTTCTTGAATCTGTGCCTTTTTAGCAGGCCTGCACTACATTGACTATAGGGTTGGTGCGCTGTCAGTCCAAGATTTACCTTTACTGCTTCAAAAAGCAACAAAGTTTGAGAACCACTGAATCAGAAGCCGCTTACCCTCGTTTGTAAAATGACGTCAGTTGTCTAATAACTTCACACTCTCGAACTTTGTTAACCATTGGGATTTGGAAACATTCGCTTGTTGCATTTTTTTTTTTTTTGATGGGTTAAGGGAATTCCTTTTACAACGAAGACACAAACATAATCTTCTTTGCCCCTGGAGAAAGCTTCACCTCGCCGCGACCTTTTGACAGGCGACGCAAGGGGAATGTCTGCCGCGATGCTCGGCTAATTTTGATTGTTGATTTTTATGGCCAAGACACTTGTACGCGTCCTCATTCAACTTCTCTGCCTGCTGTTGCTCCTCCTCCCTTGTCCTGCTCTCCATCGCGTCTCTTTTCCTGGTACTCCTCTTGTTCTTCTATGTCCTATAAATGATTCTCTCTCCTTTTCCTTTGTTCAATATGTTCTTTCAATTTTTTTTTTCGTTATTTTCCTCCATTTTCTCATAGTCTTCTCCACCACCACCACCTCCTCCTCCTCCTCCTCCTCCTCCTCCTCCTCCTCCTCCTCCTCCTCCTCCTCCTCCTCCTCCTCTCTCATTCCCTCATAAGCCACATTCTTCACGTCCACAGCCGCCGTCACCACCCACTCACACAACGATTCCCTGTTTACCTGCCATAAACAACACTGCCCTCCTCCTTGTCCTCCTCCTTTACACACCTACGTCTTTCTCCTTGAAGCAGACAGCGTAGTTTATCACAGCGTGCCTCTAAGGGCGGTTTATTTACGCGTTGTGTTACTCCTCCTCCTCCTCCTCCTCCTCCTCCTCCTCCTCCTCCTCCTCCTCCTCCTCCTCCTCCTCCTCTTCCTTCTCCTTGCCTTCTTCGTTCTCTCTCTCTTGTCCTCTCCCGGCGCAGTAACACACGTACTTTATATTCCGATGCAAGCAGGATCTTCCATGTTTTCTATTCAGAAGTGAGACATTTAATCTCCACACCGGATGGCGCCTCCGTTGTTTCTTGTCCTGCCACAGCTCCGCGTCATGCCTGTGTTGTATCCCAATGAAGGAAGTACTCTGTTCTCTTCACAGAAGTGACAAGTTTAATCTCCACACAGGGCGCGCCTCTGTGGTCGCGGTCTCCCAGGAGAAGCTAGACCTAATTGTCATTTTTGTACGTAAGAGGGGCATTGACCTAAGGCTACAAACACGTAGAAAAAAAAAGAAAGCCCACTTAGAAAACTCTTATTTACATACTCTTCTGTCCCTCGTGTAAGTGGTAAAGAACTGTGAAATTGTTTCCATTACCAGTTAACTTTGACGTAAGGCAAGAAATCCTCTCTTCCTTGAACTCTTTGTTGACGTGTTGTCGGACAGCTGGCTCTCTTTCATCTTTCTCCTGCACCATAAACAGTTCTCCTCCTCACGCATCTGCTTCACATCCTACCGAGTTTTGCTTCTCGTTTTCAGGCTTCTCTTCTTCCTCCTCCTCCTCCTGTTCTACCATTGTCTTTCTAGCATTCATCCACCATTTTCCTTTATCATACTATCTACTTTCCTTCAAAAGTATTTTGCACACACACACACACACACACACACACACACACACACACACACACACACACACACACACACACACACACACACACACACACACACACACACACACACACACACACACACACACACACACAAGACCGACCGACAAAGACAAACAGAGACAGAGAAAACACTGGCAGTCCCATAAGACAGGGAATAAAAGTATATTTTCACCACCAGTGCTTGCATATGAAATTGGCCTCGTTATGCACAAAGAGTTACTCCTTTAAGGGGATCCCCGCTCTCTCTCTCTCTCTCTCTCTCTCTCTCTCTCTCTCTCTCTCTCTCTCTCTCTCTCTCTCTCTCTCTCTCTCTCTCTCTCTCTCTCTCATGCATATTGCCCCTTACTCTCTGTTATTCCTTGTCCTCACTTCCCTTCCCTTCATTGATATTCCTTGCTTTCATCCTTCCTTCCTTCCTTCCTTCCTTCCTTCTTTCCCTCCCTCACTCCCTCATTTCCTACCTTCCTTTCTTCCATACCCCTCTGTTTACCATTTTGTTGCCAATATCTCTCCTTCCCCCTCTCCTCTCCCTTCCATCCTGTCATTCCCTTGCCTCCCACCTCTCCACCTCCCCTCATTCCCTCACCCCCTCCCTTCCTCCCTCCCTCCTCACCACACACACCACACAATACCGTCCCGTGTGGTGCAATTTCACGAGATGTGCCGGACACAATACGCCTCTACATGACCCACTTCACACACACACACACACACACACACACACACACACACACACACACACACACACACACACACACACACACACACACACCATAATACTCTGCTAATCTTCATGTTATTATTCCCAAAAGCTTTTCTCACGCAGTTTGTATTATTGATTATTATTACTTGTGTTTATATTCCCTTGACAGGCATCTAATACTCTCTCTCTCTCTCTCTCTCTCTCTCTCTCTCTCTCTCTCTCTCTCTCTCTCTCTCTCTCTCTCTCTCTCGCGTATAAACTAACGTCGTTTAACAGGAAATCAAGAGAAAAAAAACAGAGGAGGAGGAAAAGCAGGAGAAAATGGAGAACCGGAGTCACTCAGCTCTTTTCTTCCTTCCGTCCTCCTCCTCCTCCTCCTCCTCCTCGCACCTGTGCCGTTCTCAGGGTGTCCTCAGGCATCTCACAACTCGCTTCCAAACTGTCCTCGTCCCTTCGAAACGTCCTCGCCTTGCTCCTCGCCCTTCCTCCTCCCCCGCGCAGAGAGAGAGAGAGAGAGAGAGAGAGAGAGAGAGAGAGAGAGAGAGAGAGAGAGTATTCAGCATCAAAAATCCACACACATTCAAGTCTTGTCTGTTCATGTTACACTGTCAGGTTTTGGTGAGTGGAGTTACGCAGTGAGTGTTTCGTCTAACTGTAATTGCGTACGCTTGCTGCTTTGTGTCGTGGTAGTAGTAGTAGTAGTAGTAGTAGTAGTAGTAGTAGTAGTAGTCACGGTACCTTTTCTTCTTCAGTTTCCTGCATATATTTTCATCCCATCCCACTTTCCACCTCGCCCTCCATGTCGTTCTCTCATTTGCCTCTGTAATGCCCTGTTTGTCATTACATTTTCCCTGACCTCGCCATTCAGAACAAAAAACACGTTGCATCTATTACCGTCTCGCCATACAGTCGTGTCCCGCCGCTGCACCACTCATACACACAATCACTCAGTAATAGTTCCCCGCGTGTCGCATTTCCCTGCCCTGTTGTGGAGTTCCCGGCAATTTGTGGCCTTGTTTGCGCCGCCACTCTCCTCCCCTCGTGCGCCTTTTACCTTCGTGCTGGCGTCGCGCTAATGACCAGTGTGGAGGTTTTTTTAAGTGTTTGTGTTGCTTTAGTGTAGGGTGTTCTTCCCTATACGATTCTTCCTCCCTTCCTTAGTTGCTTCCTTCCTCTTCCTCCTCTTCAAATTTTAAAAACTCTTAATTTTGAGTTTTTCTTTTCTTTTCTCACAGTTTTCGTGTCCTGCTTCCAGTCTGGCCTTCCTTGACATCTCAAATCACCCACGCAGCCTCGTCCACCTTCTTCCTTTCTCTTGTCTTTCTCTCTTTTCCTCTTCATAAGTCCTTCCTGCCTCCTCACCTCTTAAACTCGAGCAGTCTCTCCCACGCCTCTTCTCGCTTCCTTTCCGCCTTTTTTTTGCCGTGTCCTTGTCTGTCTCTCAGTTTCTGCCAATTAGTTATTGAGTCATTTAATGAGTTTGCTAATCAGTTATTTTAATTTTTATGTTAATTTGAGACTCTCTCTCTCTCTCTCTCTCTCTCTCTCTCTCTCTCTCTCTCTCTCTCTCTCTCTCTCTCTCTCTCTCTCTCTCTCTCTCTCTCTCTCTCTCTCTCTCTCTCTCTCTCTCTTTCCATCCTTCCTTTCTCTATCTGTCGAGTACCCTCTCTTTAGTTTTCTACTTCTATCTCTTCTTTCCCTTACTTGCTTCCCTCCTCCCTTCCAGTCATTTATCTTTTTTCCCAAAGTGCCTTTACGTGACATGCTCCCACTTGACCACAAATAGTTAGAAGGGAACACTGAATTTTGTAGAAAATGACAACACGGAAATGTTATAATAAATAATGAGCTTGAAATGAGACTAGCAGACAATCATTAGTGTCTCGAGGTAAAAGTTTAAAGTTGAAGTTCACTGGTTTCAGTTCCGGTGTCCATCTGTGATGCCTCCCAGAACGTCAGCCAGGTGAACCCCAACCCCCACCGTGGTGCCCAGCCACAGCAGTAGCCTCCTAGCAAACAGCTGAAGCTCACGGGTCCGGGCAAGACTCGATCTGCCGACCCCGGAGTGCGAGGCCAGCGCGCTGCCACTGTGCTGGCCCGAGGCGAGGTGAGAATGTGTTTAGTAGTGAAAATCAGGTGTTGTCGCTTTAGTTCTCATGTAAAAGACGAGGAACAGTTAATTACATATAGTGATATATAATTACACAGAAACAGCCACGCAGACTCTTGGATCAGGAAAATAAAGGTGAAGAGAGACAAGGAAGGGCAAAGAGAGGACGAGGAGAGGCAGCCGAGTGAGGCAGAAGAGGAAAATTTCAAAGAGTGCAGGGAAACCTGGTGATGAGGGAGGAACGCAAGCAGGGGAGGGTGTGTGGGGGTGTGTGTGGCAGGAGATGGTGTGTGGAGATGTGTGGGGCAGGGGATGGTATGCATAGAGGTATGAGGGTATATGTTGATGTGCTGGGGTGTGGGGCAGGGGAGGCAGGAGAGACAAGTGAAAGGATATAAGAGGGGGAAGATTAAAGAAGGAAGGAGTGTAGAGCAGAGAGAGGTTGAATCAGATTAATGGCAGGGCAGGTGTGAGGAACAGCGGCTCAGGTGTACTCGTGCACTGATTGACGAGCGAGAACTGTGACTCTTTCTTTTGACGGAGAATAGGTACACACACACACACACACACACACACACACACACACACACACACACACACACACACACACACACACACACACACACACATTTTTGCAAGCATTACACAAAGAAAAAGAAAGCGGAACAGAAGAATGCTCGCCAAGATAGTGCGGCGGATGGCTGGTGTGACAGTGGGAGCAGCGTCAGGAAGGAAGGAAGGTGACGAGAGCAGGAGGGCAACTCGTGGAGAGGAGGAGGATGGCGACTGCTTGTTACGTGCCTTTTACTGAGGAAGCAAACCTGAGTGGCGAGCAGAGTGTGAGTCCAGCAAATAGGAAGGCTGAAAAGTCTTGGCCAGCATGTGTACACTAGGAAATTGTTGAGTTAGTAAATAAATAAAAAAAAAAAAAAAGGAAATGTATGAAAATAATAACAATGTAAACATGTTTGCAAATAGCATATGAATATGCAGAAATAAATATGCTAAGGACACACACACACACACACACACACACACTGTCTGTGTGTGTGTGTGTGTGTGTGTGTGTGTGTGTGTGTGTGTGTGTGTGTATATATATATATATATATATATATATATATATATATATATATATATATATATATATATATATATATATATATATATATATATATATATATATGTGTATGTGTGTGTAAGTTAAAACACATAAAATATATAAAATATGTGTATACATAAATGTAAATGTATGAAAAATATAAATATATATGAAAAACTTATTTTCATAGAGATATTTAAAAACTTAGTTTGTAAACATGTGTGTAAATAATATAGGAGTTGTTAAGCATGTGTGTTAAATGTCTGAAAGTAAGAATATTTGAGTTACTAAATAGAAATATGTATAATAAAAATGAACTTAGTAAATAATAGATAGTAAATAATGGATTATTACTTTTAAAATATCAATAAAATGTTTATAATGGTATCTTAACTACTCCAAAAATTTCTTATTAAGATACTAGTAATTCAGCAACAGCAGCAGCAGAAGCAGCACCACCAACATTTAATCTGAATTCGAGAGAGCTGAAGTTTGTTTCGTTACTACTTGACGTTTCAACGAGAACCTTTACCATCTCCAGAAAATGGAAATATTTAATACAACAGGCAGCCTGCTCGCCGCACGGTCCTTGAGGCAGAAGTGGAACGCTCGCGGTTAGAAAAAGTAAAGTGGAAATTTATTTAAGAATAGTGAAATAAAATATATGAGTGTGAGTAAAGCTGGAATGAAGTACAATTTCAATGACGCATAGAATAATCATTAAGAAATTAGAACATTAAAGCAGCTAGAAAATTACATACCCATAGCCTTTCTAAAAATAAACTTAAATGAACAAACAAACAAGTGATAAATGCAAATAGATCAAAACAAAGGAAAAGTGCGCACGCCTGGGGAAAGAGGGGAGAGCAAGAAAATATGTAAAGTATGTGGAGGTGAATATTTTCCGTCGAATGAGTGAAACAGATCATAGTGTGAGAATTTCAGACGTAGACGAGTTGGGTCTCAGAAACTCCTCCCTCTGAGATGCCCTGAGAGAGAGAGAGAGAGAGAGAGAGAGAGAGAGAGAGAGAGAGAGAGAGAGAGAGAGAGAGAGAGAGAGAGAGGATAGTGAAGTTAATGAGGGAGGAAACTTGAGGACGACAAAGAAGAAGGAAGGAGGAAAAAATTGGGCAAAGATGAGTTGGAACATAGAGAGCGTGAGTGAGGGAAGATGTGATGGGAGGGAGGGAAGTGAAAGAGGGGAGCCTGAGTGTGTGGGGTTCTGCAAAGGAGGGGAACAGAGGGAAATGAAGGAGAGGAATCAGGGCGCAAGGAACTGAGGGAGGGAGAGAGGCAGGGTCACGGCTCCGGGAAATAACTGGAAAGAAAAGGAAAGAGGCAATATCGAAGGTTGTTTTTAACTCCTTTGATGAAGAGAGAGAAGCAAAGAAAGAGAAACTGCAATGACCTCGCATCCGTATATCGTGTTTTGAAAATATGGAAATGGTTTTGACTCCACCGCGTGTAAAGATAAGACCAGAATCGAGTGCGAATCCGCAGAGAGAGAGAGAGAGAGAGAGAGAGAGAGAGAGAGAGAGAGAGAGAGAGAGAGAGAGAGAGAGAGAGAGAGAGAGAGAGAGAGAGAATTCTTATTTTTATTTATTTACCTGTTTCTTATTATTAATCTGCTTACTTATTTATTGTATTGATTTTATTTTTATCCTTTTTTTCTGAAGTCGAGGCTGATTTTTTTTTTTTTCTAGTACTACATAAAATATAACTGGAAATTTGCCACTCACAGTTTGTCACTAACCATCGCTAATTAAAAGCAGCAGGTTACTGTTATCCTGTATTCTAGGCTGACACCAGTTTGCTTTTCAGTACCGCCACTTGTTAAAGCTTTGACTTGCACCTCATAATTATGTAAACAGCTAACCACACTTGCTACCTCATCCTTCTCCCACGCAGGTGTTCACAACTGAGGAGCAACTAGACCCTGTTCGAGGTGCCTGGCATGGATGTTTTCTTGGACTTTGTTGGTTGCAGTTGGCGCGCCCAGCCTTCAGTGTGCGGTGAGTGAGACTAGGTTCCACTGGCCCTTTTCCTCATGAACAGGAGAAAACTAAGGCCTATATTCTGAAACGCTTTGCTCTCTCACCATGACAATTTTAGGACCATAAAAAACACCCAAAAAATCCGTGAAACTTAAGTAGAGCCATTTGAATGTAGTGAAGGTCCGGCGCAGAAGTGTTTCAGATTACGGTCCTTAATTTGATCGCACTGATTGTCTGGAGAAAAGCAGTATGTTACAAGTGATATGGTTATGGAGGTGATAGGAATGCGAAGAAGAGAAAGACCTAAGATAAGGTGGAAATATTTCATTAAAGAGGACATGAGAGACAAAAGAATAAGCGAAGGAATGGCACAAGACACATCTGGAAAAGGATTATGAAAAATGGTGACCCCGAGTAAGAATTCAAGCTGATAGAAAGACTGACTATATTTCCTTAATTTCTTTAGAGTGTATCAATGTAAATGCAGAAAGTTAAGTTACTGTTTAGATTGTTCTCTTTCTTGAGTGTATTTTTTCCATTCATTTCCATTTACTTCATTTCTCCTCTTGAGTGTATCAGTGAAAAATCATCGCTGTAGATGCTCAGTGTTTTTGTTCAGATTGTTCACTCTCTCTTTTGTCGTGAACCTGAATTTGTTCTGGTATTGATTGTTTCCAATTCACTCAGTTTCTGCCGTTGTTTATTTTCATCGCCATCTTGTTATGACAGTATTCATACGCATTTTTTTTTCTTCCTCTTCCTTCCTTTCCCTCCTACACACACACACACACACACACACACACACACACACACACACACACACACACACACACACACTTAGAGAGAGAGAGAGAGAGAGAGAGAGAGAGAGAGAGAGAGAGAGAGAGAGAGAGAGAGAGAGAGAGAGAGAGAGAGAGAGAGAGAGAGAGAGAGAGAGAGAGAGAGAGAGAGAGAGAGAGAGAGAGAGAGAGAGTCACCCCTAAAACCGTCTCACGCCTCCGTTCTCGTCAGTGGTGGTATGATACCATGCCTAAGGGGAGACAATAATTCTAGAATGTGTTTCAGTTCGATCACAGAATCTGAGGCTTGAAAGTATTGCTGGCAGACTTTCCCTTACCTCGCAGAACAATACGATTTTTTTTTCCCCCTTTTCTCGAGGATGAGAACCGTTAGCTAATGTAGATTGCTAAGAGTTCTGAAGATAATCTGTAACCTGGCTTTAGTTTGTTTGGTCTTCATGCCTTAAAAATTATTGCTCTTTAATTTCTTCCTGCCTGATCACCAGAGTCGTATATAAGTTGACCAGCTCGGTGTCAGTTCACACTCAGCAACCTCGGAAAGTAGATGGTGCGTTAGTTCTCGCATAATCGTGCACCTGTAACACGAAGTTATAACATTAAAGTAATTCTACATTATATATTTTACTCAATGAATAGGTTTGATGTGTAAGTCTGTAGGAAAGCTCCTCTTTCCTATAATAAATCCTTGCACTGATCAAGTAAGTGCCTCCACCTACGCCCATTACAGGCTGCCATTGACATTCACGGGTGAAGTGTACCCCGCAGCTACACTTCCGTTTATTTCTGTGGGCCGGCTCTAGTCATCAAGGCCCACGTCACCTCGACTTCTCAAGGTGACAATCAGTAACAACAACAACTCACTCACGGCTTATTTACGCTGAAAGAACGGAGAAACATGCCATATTTACAATATGAAAAATATCTGGCTGACACTTTTCAGTGAGAGCTTGCATCAGTCACTGGTTCTGTTTGCAGTTCCTGTAACACCATTACTCTCTCTCTCTCTCTCTCTCTCTCTCTCTCTCTCTCTCTCTCTCTCTCTCTCTCTCTCTCTCTCTCTCTCTCTCCCCTCACAGCCGCTTGGAGGCAGCATCAGGGCACGTCCAAGCCATCACATGTCCTCTCCCTGGGAGAGGACGCACCCTTGCGTGGTGCCATGCCTTATGGAAGGTCACGGCACTGTATAAAAGCCTCCATGATGGCATCAGTTGAGACGATGCAACTTGTTGATATGCGTTCACTTATATGTGTCAAACAAACAGGCTTTTCCTAAAGATGCGACATTCGTGAGCGTTTAAGGGAAATTGGATGTTGATATATATTCCGCCATAAATAAATCTTATATATATATATATATATATATATATATATATATATATATATATATATATATATATATATATATATATATATATATATATATATATATATATATATATATATATATATATATTATATGGTATAACAACCTGTCTGGAACCTTATCTTGTTATCAGAGCCCGCGGCGCACACACAGGAAGCCACAGTGCCTCGCGTCATTAACGGCCACACTCCTGCGCACTGCACAGTCGGTAAGAACTTTAGGATACATCATGTGCTTGGCAACTTAGGCAAGGTGAAAACCTGTCGTGATAAGATGAATACGTTGCTGTATCCATGTAGTAAGACAAAACTTGACAAAGAGCCTCACGTACTCTTGTCAGCGCGCAGGGTGGGTGTGGATCGGGGTGCTGGCCGTGGACGCTGCCTTGTTTGTCAGATCCATGTAACATACGGGTGTGAAATGTTCCACGATTTTATTCTACCATTATTTTTTTTTTACTTATATAATCACAGGTAACTGTTGCACAAGAGTGTACAATTAGGTATAGTGAAACAAAGGCTAGGGCATCATTTAATTGCCGCTGTGATTTGATAAGGTGGATCGCTCAGTTATATAAGGTAAGATTCTTATTTCTGTAAAAGGAACAAAGGATGTAGAAATGGTATCATGGAAATATTTATTTGTGAGACATCCTCTAACTTCCAGCTGTGAGTGTTGTTTAGAACGATGAATCATTCCATCTTGATTAAGCCTTTTTTTTCCCCGAATGTAAAAAGATACGCAGATGTGCACAATTTGACACGAGTATGTTTACCGATATTGCCTTCTTTTTTCCATAGTTAAATCCAATAAAAATATAGGAAATGCTTCAAACGAAACAGAAGTGGTTAGAAAAGATGACTGCAGTCTGTCTAAGGTGACTACAGTCTTGCTTTTAGGCGGGACTGTCCTGCTTTTTCAACATGTACCGCTTGTAGCAGTCCCTCTTTTTTAATGTTTGCCCCGCTTTTTCGTGGTCGTCCCACTTCAGATGTAAGACTGATAATCTTATCAAACTTTAGTATTTCATTAGCTATTTATGAACTTTGTAATGTAATCGTGTGTGTGTGTGTGTGTGTGTGTGTGTGTGTGTGTGTGTGTGTGTGTGTGTGTGTGTGTGTGTGTGTGTGTGTGTATGGAGAGAGAGAGAGAGAGAGAGAGAGAGAGAGAGAGAGAGAGAGAGAGAGAGAGATGGTGAGACAGGTGGTTGGTTGTTCTGGTTCCCGTCGATTCCAGCAAGTTGTCATTAAGTGTTATGCGGTGACTGTATCTAAAAATCACATAATATATAGCTTAAGTTTTATTTATTTCTAACTCGCCTCAAATACGCACTGCAGGCCAGCTGGTCATTACATTCAATTCACGCGGGGCACTCAGGTGTGTGTGTGTGTGTGTGTGTGTGTGTGTGTGTGTGTGTGTGTGTGTATATATATATATTATAATGTCCCGCATAATGTCCCGCTTTTAACTCAAAAAAATCAGATCACATTAAGTATGCCATCTCCATTTGTCAAACTGAAAACGTTCATGTGAAGAACACAGAGCACATTTTGTCAACAAAGCAACATCCTCTTTGTCCAAGACTTGCTTTGGAATTTCCCGGCGGAGGATGTCATGCTCCATTATTTAAATCATGCAGCACTCTACTCCTCTCTCTCTCTCTCTCTGACTTTGTTCTCAGATTTTGTAACAGGGAGACTTATCACATCCACCGTACATGCATGCATACTTTGTTGTTACTTAGTTATCCCTTATCATTTATGTGTGTCTTTATCAAAGGTGACATCAGGGATATAAACGTAACTGACCTTTGCGCACCGTCACTGTGATATAGTGAGGATCTTTACTCATTCCAGTTAAGAGGATAAATGTGAGGGAATGCCTGTGAATTGTTAATCTTCTCTAAAGGATCCCAGCCTGTAGGATAAACTGACTGATGTAACCCGTTGTGTGCACTCTAGTTATCCCAGAGCTTGCATGAGAATGTTCCGATGGGGCGAGACAAGGATGACTGACAGTGACTGATGCCTCTATCTGTTGTAAGAAGAAATGTGAGCTGCCAACAGCCGATTTCCGTCGAGATTTTCTAACAATCCAGCGTAGTGAAATGACAATGAACATGTACAGTACATATAGACGCACCGACAAATATACATAGTCCTAGTTTCAAAAGTCTTTTATGTATCTACTATAGAGCCAAATCCATTTTACAGGAAGCGGATAGATATATCATATAAATCGTTATGTCCTTCCGTTAGTATAACGCAGCGCTTCCATAAATGGTAACCGTTTGTATGCCAACCTTTGGGATCCAGATCCCATCTTAACCAAAGGGATTCTCGAGGACCTCATGACTACTGATCCCGCGTCCCGCTAGTGTGTGTGTGTGTGTGTGTGTGTGTGTATATATATATATATATATATATATATATATATATATATATATATATATATATATATATATATATATATATATATATATATATATATATATATATATATTGCTTGTATTTTTTCTTTTTTTTTTCAAGATGGTCTCAACATTCACAAAAAAAAAAAAAAAAAAAACATTTCTGGAAATTCGCAATTCATGAGATTACTGACCACACGAATATGGGAAGAGCAGTGTGTATATATGTGTGTGTGTGTGTGTGTGTGTGTGTGTTGCCCCTGGAGATTAAGAAAGTATCTTAATTCTTTAAGTCAACCTATATGTTTCTCTCCTTTCAGGCCAGAATGAAGGCAGTATTTACGAAGTTGTTCGGAAAAAGAGAAACCACCTTTACAGATGATGTTGAAATATCCCATCCTAATGAGGTTCAGCACAATGTGCATGTCACATTCAACAAGGAGACGCAGTCTTTTGAGGGCATTCCTGAAGCATGGAAGAAATTAATTGGCAATGCTATCAGGTGAGGCAAATTTTGGCTTGCATTCAGAAACACTTCTCCACTTAAGTTAACAATGTAGAAATATTTTAATCTGTCACAAGAACTGTAAAAGACACCCCCTAAAAGCCACGTAATTTAATCAACATTTTTTTTTTCTTTCTTTTCTTTTAACTAGTAGGGATACGGGCAGCAGTGTTTCAGGATATGGTTAGTGTTAATTTCATTGATGCCAAACTACTGTCAAACGTTTTTATATAAGTAGATTATACATTTGATATTTCTCTAGGTTACAAGAGGGTAAAATTCTCAGGGAAAGGTTGGGGGAAGGGAGTCGTGTGTGTTTGTTATAGCATTATGATTCATATTTGTGAAGATGATAATATTGAAATGAGTTGGGTTTTGAAAGCACAGTGTTGTCTTGTCTCAGCAATGCCACCCTCACACTTTAAAGTATTTCTCAGCTTTTGTATAAAGGCATGATTAAATTTGAAGCTACTCACGTTAAGTGAAGCTTGATGTGGTTCATGGCAGCAACACTTCTTGCTGTCTTTCTCCATTAGATTTGCTCACTTAACTTTTTCTTCACATTTTACCTTTTGCTTCTGTAGAGAATCTGCTGATAAATCTTACATTTGTTTTACTGCAAACTTTCAGGATTCCCTCAAACTTGAAATATGGAACCTTCCTCAAATTTTCTGTTTTAATTAGTTCAGTGCATTGAGTTAGCATTTTACACTAAACTAAATTTTAAATTAAATTTCATAATTTGACATCTTCAAGAATTGATATGTAGAGGAACTGTTTTCTTGTTAAAGATTTTGTACTGTTTCTATTTGTAAATACTATTTTTTTTTTCAATGAAATAAGAATTTACTTGTACAAAACAAAGCTTAATTTTCTTTATTAAAACTCATTCTTCATTTTCAGTGAGGATGAGATGGTGAACAACCCAGAAGCAGCCATAGCTGCAGCAAAATATCTTAAATATTCTATTAAGCGAAAAGAAACTGCAGTAAAGATAATACCCACAGCTGAAGTGATTTTAGAAGAAACTGAGGCTATAGAAAAAATTTTTGAAAATGGTATGTATACAGATTTTTATTATTTTCAGCTCATGGTTTTTAACACAGTTTGAAACCCATATGAGCCTTTTCAAGTGTTGTATAATGAGAAAGCTTTGTTTCTTGCAGGAAAAGACACTGATGAGCCAAATGAAGACAATAATCAAGTGAGTGTACAACTCTCTCCTTTGTGTTGAGGCACTGAATAGATATCTCTCTTTCAGTGTCTGGCTTATTTTTGGCAAACTTATTGTATTTAAACTTGAAATACTACTTATTAATGAAGGGCAATTTTTCACTCATCCATCTCTCTCTCTCTCTCTCTCTCTCTCTCTCTCTCTCTCTCTCTCTCTCTCTCTCTCTCTCTCTCTCTCTCTCTCTCTCTCTCTCTCCAGTTTCCTACACAATTCTTTTTGGCATATTTCTTTTTTTAGGAACAAGAGAAGGAAAGATTATTCACTGATATAAGCCCATACATACATAATTTATCTCTTTTGCAAAACCAGTGTGCAAAAGGGGAGATTTTGCTGAATCAGATGATGATGGGAATAATCTACACTATACTAAATTTTGTAGAAATCTTGGAAAATTATTATTATACCATAGCTAAAAAAATAGAAAAATAAGAGCACTGTTACCATTTTTCATTTATTCATTTATTCTTTTTTTTATATTCACATTGATACTTGCAGTTAATAGATTAGGTACATGTTCTAGTTTAGAATTTTTGTTTGTGATCTAACAAATAATTATCACTGTCTTGATATATTATTTCCTTTTAATCCATACAAAATTTCCCCAGGACACAGGTGCACTGTCAGCCCACATCATGCGCAAAGATGTCAGTAAGAAGCCTGAAGCAGAAAATAAGGAAAGTCCAGTGCCAGTAAGTATCACATTTTAGTAGTTTGTGTCCAGTATGAAGTATTAGTAATAATAATAACAATAATAATAATAATAATACTTTATTGCTCATACAGAGAATTTGTTTTGTGCCTGTCCAAATTATAAAGGAGAGAAATATCAATTGAAAAGATTATAAACAATACCAGTCATGCATATTCATAAGACTTAAAATGAAAGAGAAAAGATTCATCTTCCTCTTCAACTTTACACATGCTTAATCACACACTACTTACACCATACATTGCTGATTTCCTGTGTGCTGCCTTAGTTGACTTATTGCACACTATTTCATATCCTCATATTTGATGGATGAACTGTAGGCTGCATTATTATTTTGTCTCAGTTTCATAAGATAAATTCTGCTCTCTCACTTTCCTGCTTTTTGTTTGGGATGATAACATAACTTCTTCAACTTGAAACTATTGATTTTTTATTTGTTTCATTTTTTTTTTTTTTTTTTTTTATACCTGTTATGATAAGTTTTGTGTGTTAAATGAGAACTGGTAAGTATTTTTTTTTTTTTTTTTAAGAAAAGGATATTTATAAGGAATCTTGGGTGAGACAAGCAGGTAGACAGGTTGTTGATAAAAGCAACGATGAATTTTGCATCTGTGTCCAGAAAATGTAATGGGAACATCGTGGTATGCTAGAGTGTTGCTAAATGAAAAATAGAGTTCTGTTTGACTGTGATTACTACTATCTGATGGAGAGAAAGTTGAGGACAGGTTCAAGGAAGATTGGATGCAAGGCAGACTGGGTGTGACAGTGATTTTGAAAGTGAGTTAATTGGGCAAGAGAGGAAAAGTTATGTAATATCAGATAAAGTTGAAAGATAAAAGGAATACAGTGCAAGAGGGATTTCTTGGTAATATATTTTGGTGTCAATTTGATATAAAGAAAAAACTGTTGCTCACTGAGAGGTTGGGCTGAGGCACCTCAATGGCTGAAAATCAAAACCACCAGTCTTGACACCAGCTGTCACCTTGCACCACCATTACCCACACCCAGCCCCTCCATGAACAGGATACTGAAGATTTCTCTGTTGCATACAGTTGATTTCAAAGGTGCTTAAGAAAATTATAGATTCATGTCAAGTAGGAACATTATGGGGACATGCACATCCCCAAGGGCATATAATATCTCATCATTCACACAAGTCTCAGTGCTCCTCAGAACTTCACTTACCCACAGTTGAATTGAACAAATGTGCTGATCACCCTCATGTTGGGGTTGCAGAAATGGATCTGCTGCTCCTGTAAAGAGAAGCCAAGAGAAGTGGTCGAGTGTTTATAAAGACTATGTCAGGTGCAGTCCATCATGGGATGCTGAGGACTAAGGCTGACACCAATTGTCTCTCAGTCAAACTGCAAAATTTGAGATGGAGCTGTTATCCATTCAAGGATTAGAGATTCTCAGCTGATCAAATGGGATTTTTATATCTTTCTGTCATGATGTTTTTTTTTCTTTCTTTTTTATTATTAATGTATATCATCTTTGCCAGTTTTGTACTTATTTATGATTTTGGCTTTGTTACTGCCCGTATGTTTATAGTTAACGTCTCCTATCAATACTTGTCAGTTATTCAAGCTGTTTCTAACCAAATTTGCTGAAATAAGTTTACAATTACCTTATTTATTGAATGCCATGAAGCATAACATGTTCCAACTATTTTTACTGACAGTATATTTGCATTTCTTAGGATATTAAAACTTTTGTAGGAAATGAGTGAACTAAAAACATGATGAGGCACATTAGGAAATATAAATTATTGATACGCTAGTACCCATTATACTTGAAGAAGTATTTACACAATGACATTCATAGCTTGCCTTCATATCCAGGTTCGAAGAAGAAAAGAAAATATAAGTGACGAAGAACTAATGGAAAAATTCAGGGAACAGTGTTCTCCACTGAATCCAAAATTGCTTTATGAGCGAGACCAAGAGCTTGGTGCCGGGTGAGTAAGAAACAGTGATGTGATTCTTCCTTTTGATCTGTTGTAAAGTAAGTTGGCTTAAACCAGAAGCATCTAAACCAAGCACCCAAGTGATCCATACTGGTGGAAGTACATTATGATAATAGCACACTTTCTGTAGGTGTATACCTTGCACAGATAAATTGCAATTAAAAAATTATTTAGTTTCCATAAAAGACAGCTATACATATATTGAAGATTTGGAAAGTAGAATTTTTGCTGCATCTTTCAATACACATGTGCATCCTTGACTATGCCAGTGCTATCCCCAGCACAAGGAGGCTGTATAGGGAGAACACCACCATAGGTATAGATTTAATAGGCATCTAATTAAGATGGAAAACTTAAAAGAATAGTATTACATAACAGATTAGACACCTATCATTGGAGGCAGGTGAGGAGTAACATTGCATTATATTCGTCTATAGAAGTTTTCTGTTTGCCTATCACATTTGTGGATAAAGTTTCCAGAATGAACATACTTTAGATTTACATATTCTTGTTGTATTCCCAGACTGTATCATAAGTTACATGGTCATGAAGTGTCTGGACAATCCACTTGGCCCTGATAATCGTTTCAGCTTAACTGGATACATTTCATGTACCTTCAGGATCCCATCATGGATTCAATATACTGACACTCCTGCAATATTTATTTACTTTTCTTATGATTGCCTTTGTATGTATCAGTTTCTCAGTGTTTTGAATCACAAAACATTACAAACATTGCAACTTATGTGGTTTATGCAATAAACCACATATAGAGGATACTTCAATACAAATACTTAGTACAGTTACTTCTTAAATTTAGTAAATATATTGCGTAATTTTTTAAAGTTTCACACTGAACTGCTACACATCTTAAGTACAGGTCACACATATTCAAGAATTTATTCACATGGCAGTGAGGTTACCAGCTATTCACCCATTGCCACCCCTATTGTCCTTCCTTTCCAAATCCTCACCCCCTCCCCCCATCTCTCTCTCTCTCTCTCTCTCTCTCTCTCTCTCTCTCTCTCTCTCTCTCTCTCTCTCTCTCTCTCTCTCTCTCTCTCTCTCTCTCTCTCTCTCTCTCTCTCTCTCTCTCTCTCTCTCTCTCTCCTGTATTTACTCCATTCATCTCAATACCTCACTATTTCTTCTCCAAATAATGTGCAATGTTTACTTTCAGGGCATCTGGCACTGTCTTCATAGCAAAAGAGAAGGCCACAGGTCGCATTGTTGCCATAAAGGATATCAATCTCAACAAGCAACCGAAAAAAGAATTGATTTTAAATGAAATAGATGTCATGAAGAATATAAATCATGAAAATCTGGTGAACTTTCTTGATGCTTTTCTGTTAGATGATCATTTATGGGTAAGTAAATTATCATCATCATCATCATCATCATCATCATTCTCTCAATACTTATTTTACAATATACAAGCAACTGAGGAGGTAAGGGACCACAAGTGCTGCTGGTACCTGGCAGCCTGAGGAGACAGTGATAGTTCCCTCAGGAACTGATGACAGGATGACTGGCTGCATTGATTATAAACTGTTTGTATTAGTATTCACAGCTTCATGCAAGTGAACCTAATGTTCAATGAGGAGTTTTCTTTGTTCTTCATAGATGAAATTTGTTATAGCTTTCATCTAGTAAGAGTATGGGGCTGGATTCATCTTGAGTCATGAAACAACAGATGTACAAGTCTGTAGCTGTAAGATACTGGATTATTAATGGATTCATCTGCCATTGAGCAGTTGTAATTATTCTGGTTTTCAGGAAAACAGCAAGTACTAGAGAGAACCATAGGCCAGGTGAGTCTCAATCTGTACTCCAGCTGATCATTCTCTGCTGAAAGACATTCATGTTGCTTGTTTTATCACAACTACGGTATTTGACAGCTTATAAGATGCATGGGCTTATAAGAAGTAACTCAGTTTGGGCAGGCATTGAAAAAAAGAGATAAATAAGCAGCTTTAAGCTCTGAATATGAAGTGAAGGGTTTCACCTGACATTTGAAGCCCTCTCATATGTATTCAGATCCTTATTAGATCCGAATATTTTACATTTAAAAACTTTAATATTTGCTAGGACCTACCAACACTGGTCCTTAGACCAACCCTGCTGTGAGATGTAAACAAATAAACAAATATGGCATAGGCAGTGACATTTTCGGAGCTCAGAGAGGTATTAAAGTTTGTACTTCTTATCTTTTTATCATCATTCTGCACATAATTCAAGTTGTAATATTTTTGTACATTTTCAAAGCATAAGGATGTGTGAAAATAGATTTACGTTATTTTTATTTGAAATATTTAGTACATTTCCAAAACAAAAGAAAGTGTGAAAATAAATTAATTCTATTCATCATGAAATTTAGTACAATTGTAGTTTTTTTTTTTTTTTTATCAGATTCAAATGGCTGAAAATAAATTTGCTCTGTTCATGTCATACCTCAAGGAATAATGGCATCATACTAAGGAACACAGTGAATATTGCACTTGTCACCAAGTTTGGTATGTAACTGATCATAAGTTTGTTTTGGTACATGCAATGTAAGCATCGTC
The DNA here is from genome assembly GCF_035594125.1 of Scylla paramamosain. Taxonomy (NCBI): domain Eukaryota; kingdom Metazoa; phylum Arthropoda; class Malacostraca; order Decapoda; family Portunidae; genus Scylla; species Scylla paramamosain. The sequence goes on along the minus strand of NC_087152.1, from coordinate 40,400,562 downwards.
ACCTAATTTCCTCCTGGCTGCTGTTATTTTATGTAAATTATCAGTAAAATTACCTGTTATACATTGTTACCTTGCAAAAACAAGTTGTTTTTTTGTGGTGTAGAAGTGATCATCACTTTTTTTACATTTGCAAAGATATTTGGGGTTTGATTTAAGGGCCACTGATGGTGCTCCATGGTCTCCAGTGTCATTTGACAGGCACTCCAGGATGGGACATTGCCATAGACTTCCCACTAGCCACTGCGCCAAAGCTGAACCTTGGCCTTATAAGACGCTGGCTCATTTTCTGAGATTTTTTGGGGGAAAAAGGCACATCTTATAAGCCATCAAAATTAATATGGTATTGTACCAATGCACATGTTTTCTAGTAAGGCATTTATCAGTCTGAATACAATAGCTCTGAGATTTTCATATTAATTTGCTTGTGTGTTGAAATATACAGTATCTGCAAAATACTGTAGGAGAAGTAATGAAGAGCCTTGAATTCACCAAGAAGGAAGTGGATGCTTTGAAGCAAGAAATGAAACAGAGAGAAAGAGGGAACAAGGAAAACCTCAAATAGTTAAATGAAGAACTACTGGGTTGCCATCAGAATATTAAGGACCTTGAAGAGAGGTGTAATTATCAGGAAGACTACAGTTGCCGTAACAACCTCCAAATAATTGGCATATAAGAAAAGGAAGGCAAAATTGTTGGAGGATAAGCTCAAACTATCCAACATGCAGCTGGAACAAGTGCATAGAGTGGGCCAGCACTTTGAAAACTGCACCCGGCCCATCATCGCTCACTTCACAAGATACTGTGACATGGAGGCTGTAATGAAAGATGTTTACAAGCTCAAAGGAACACAGATTTTCATCAATGAAGATTTGTGTCCGGCCTCACAAAACATCAAGAGAGCTCAAATTCCCCAGTTCAAAGAAGCAAGGAGCCAAGGTAAAATAACTTATTTTTGCCACATGAAGTTAATCATTAAGGATAGGACCAGTGCACCTGCACAGAAAGCTTCAATCAGGGCACTTCAAGCTGGCGCCATTGCCCCATTCGGAACACCTGCTCATGGCAATGGTGGTGATGAGGCTACTGTGTGCAGACACCCTGGCACACCTGCTTGTAGTGACGACAGTGATGATGCCTCCACTCATGGCCAGACGTCGACCCAGGAGAGCAGTGCTGCACCTGCTGCCACTTCTGTCTGTGGCAGTGGTGTAGTCGGTGCTGGGGACATGACTCATGGTGGTGTCACTAATGTGGTTGCTGCCAGTGCCTGGGGGCTCGCGTTGAGCAGTCTTGCAACTGTTGGTGATGATGGGGCATCTACATCTTCTCACCCTGGAGGGACTAGAACCCACAGCTTCATGCAGAGTACCACAAGGACGTCCTTGTATGGACACAAGTCTCAGTAGATAGCTAGTAAGCCAATAACATGCCTATAATAACTTGTACAAATGTCTTTTAACCAGCGTTTTCTTCCATTTAGTAATTTAAATGACTCCATATTTATTAGTATATTTATCATGAGTGATCACCACCAGTTTCCACTCAATGTAATTAATAACTTAAATTTCAATAGGTACAATTTTGATGATAGAAATGTTGAAAATTATTTAGTTTTTCAGGAACCAGTGTGTGATTACCATTTTTGTGACACCTCATTTCCATACCAGTTATCTAGCAATACTTTAAAAGTGCTATCTTTTAATATTTCCAGTATTCCTCTTCACTTTGACAGTTTTGTTGACCAGGGCAGACTGATATTTTTCATGTTGTTGGGTTTTGTGAAATGTGTTTGAACGATGCTATTTCTTCACTTTATAACATAAACAACTTTATTTCTTACTTTAAAAACAAAAACACACTTGGTGGTGGAGTAGATCTTTTCTTAAGAATAATTTTACCAATTTCCTAGTGCATAATATTTTCTTGCAATTACCTCACACTGAAACACTTTTCATTAAAGTAATTCAGCCCTTCAGCTTTACTATGGGAGTAATTTATAGACCACCAAATAGTAACCTAGACAATATTTTTTAGAACAATAGAACATATCTCTGACTTTTTAATAAATGAAAAATTACTTGTTATAAGATGGGAGATTTCAACATCAATTTATTTAATAATGACAGTAGGAGTTTTGATTTTATTAGTATACTCTACTCTTATCACTTTTTCCCCATTAATCACTAAACCAACAAGAGTAACAAGTACTTATGCTTCCCTAATTGACCACTTGTGGACTAACAACCTTCACCGTCATCAGGTCAGCATCATATCCCATATTTCAATAAGTTACCACTTTCCAGTTTTCAGCATATTTTCTGTTAACATTGATAAACAGTTGTATTTAATTACAACATTCAATGGAATATGTGATAGTATATCAGTAGAATAATTTCAGTCAGACATTACATCTCATAGCTGGACTCTTGATATGGTTGATAATGACATGAATGAAAGTTTCAATAACTACATGGAAAAATTTGCACAGATATATGATCAGCATTTTCCCTTAAAAAGATTTACGAACAAAGAAAATATAGTAATAAACCTTATATAACCCAAGCAATAAAAAAATTCAATAAAACACCGTAGTAAATTGCAAAAACTGTATGCTAAGTGGCCACATACGAATGAGATATTTAAAGGATACAGGAATACACTCACATCCACAATAAGAACAGCAAAAGAAAATTATTATAAAGCCGAATTGAGAACAATGTGGGAAATAGCAAGGAAACATGGAATATTATAAACTCTATAATGGGGAAATCTAGCAATAAGCCACCAGATTTTATGTCTTTTCAAAACAACACTTTAAATAACAATAAAGAAATAGCTGAATCATTTAAAGATTATTTCTTGTAATATTACAAACAACCTAGCCGTGATGAATATCCCACAAACTCGTGTCTCATACTTCATGCCTGCCCGAACCCATTCCATTTTCCTTTTTCTTTACCCGACAACACTTTTTAAAAATAAAAACTATTATCAACAACTTTAAACTGGCTGCTCCAGGATTCAATGACATTAATGTAAAGGTCATTAATTAAAGCTTGTTTCACTGAAATTTCATGCTTTCTTGTATATATGATTACTAGGTCTTTTAATGAAGGTTATTCTCCTAAACATCTGCAAATTGCAAGGGTTACTCCTATCCACAAAAGAAGGTGATAAGACAAATCATATCAACTACAGACCAGTTTCTATCCTTCCCACCTTTAGCAAAATTTTTTATAAAGTTGTAGCTTGCAGGTTAATGAATTACATATCTGAAATTACATATCTGAACATTCTATCCCAACAGATAATCAATTCGGATCTCCCCCTAACTACTCCACCGACCTCACTCTCCATGAATTTTGTCAACACATAAACAACACTGTTGATAACAAGAGATATTAGATATCTGTTTTCTGTGACCTGTCAAAAGCATTTGATGCAATCTCACACTCCACTTTATTAGAAAAATTAAAAGTATATGGCATCTGCAGCACACCACTTAATGGTTCAGCAATTACCTAAGTTTCAGAAAACAGTTCACAGTATATAATCTCTTGTTTTTCTCATACACCTCTATTAACCATGGAGTGCCACAAGGCACATGACATCCCTTGCACTACGGACAAACTTAAATTTTTTCTGTTTGCAGATGACACAACAATTTTTGTTCAGGGCCAAAATATAAATTACATACAGAATACATTAAATGTTGAACTATCTAAAATTTCTAATTAGATTAAAAGTAATTAATTAACATTAAATATTTCCAAAACTCATTTTATGACATCATCTTCTTTAATGATGCAAACACCAAACAGAAATGTCTATATTGATGACTTTTCACTCCAGCAAGTTGAAGTTTGCAAGTTCTTAGGGATTATTGTTGACAATAAGCCAAAATTTAAAGAGCATGTATATGAAGTCATTATTAAACTCAGTAAATTAATTGGTATATTTTACAAGGTAAGAAATAACATCACAACAGATTGTCTAAGAAATATTTACCTGTCATTAGCATATCCACACTTTTCATATGGTTCAGTCATATGGGGGGATCCCTTAATACTTACCTTGAGAATCTTTTTATCATCTAGAAGAAACTATCATGAGTCATGTCCTGCAGTCATCACTACGTCCACACTGACCCCCCTGTTCAAGCACTTCGACTTTGCTGAAACTCCACAATTTTATTGATCTCCAAACAAATCTCTTTGTATTTAAATCATTATATATTAATCAAATAGAATGTGACTTCAAATTTATCTGTAATCCTCACACCCACAGACAAAACTGTCTTCAACTACCATTATGCAGAGCTTCCCATGCTCAGTGATACTTGACATACAAGAGTGCAAGGCAATTAAACCACTTGCCTCAAGATATTAGAAATAGCAATTCTTTCAATATTTTTTAAGAAAAACAAACTTGTGTTGTTCATTAATTATTGAGGATTTCATAATTATCACTTTTTTGTTAGGATTATTATTTATTTTTATTATTTATTATTACAGCCCTTGTATGTACCATTGACATAATACTTGTAACAACCTTGTCTTTTCATTACATATATGATCTTTGGACCTGTTTTATATCGCTACTGATAGCTCCAAAGAACTACCTGTCCAGATTTTTTCTATTTGCATAACGGTTTTTTTTTTCTTTTTTGTTTATATTTGCTTTGATATGTGCATGTATATATATGTATGTATATGTATATATTTACCTAGTGTTTATAGGTAGATAAATATATACACATATATACATATGCATATTAAAATATATATAAATAAAAAATAAATAATAAATATATGTGTCTGTATATGTGTGTGTGTGTAATTCTCACTTTCGTAAATTTGACTTATATATATCCAGTATTTAATTATTTGTATAATGATGATCCTTAGGCCTAACATCTAACCTCATTGGCATGTTTTATTGTGTCAAGGTCTGTGCAAAAGCTTCAGCTTATCAGACCAAGCTTGTACTGTACCATTATTTACACAATATATTATTATATATATAAAAGGCCAATAAATGTATCTCTCTCTCTCTCTCTCTCTCTCTCTCTCTCTCTTCCCAACTGCAAGATAAAGGGTGGATGACAGGTTTTTCCAGTTTGCCCTTTCCTGATCTCATTTTGAATTTTACTTAGTGACTATTTGTTATTGTGTCTCCTAAGCCTCCACACAACTACTATGTCATCACTCAGTGTCTCCAGGGCTTTCAGCTGATCCCACTGTAATGATAATTTTTTTTGTTTATGTTGAATGAGTGATTTTGTTTTCTTCTTCATCTGATTCTGAGGCAGACTTTCTATGGCCAGTATCTTCAACTCATTAGCCTGCTTTTGACACGAGGAAATGTAAGGGAGGCCATACTGGCCACAAATTTGGTGACCAACATGAAAATATGGTAAAATAGTTACCAGTGAGGAGCTCAGGGAAGGATAGCTGCTTGAGTTGTAAATACAAGTCTGTTCCAAATATAGGTTTGCCACAGGAAGAAAGTTATTCTACTTCATCACATCACCATACAAAAACTACATGACATAGAGATCTTGCGACAAATTGCAGAGGAAGAGTTGTTAAAGGGGATGCTCACAAGATTCAAGTCTTTAACTCAGTCAGAGCTCTAAAATTCATGATGGAAATGGAGCATTATCCATGAAAATGTCAAAACACTGCCATATAGGGAGAAGTGATTTGCAGTAATGTTTCTGTCTTTTATGGGTTAAAACAAAATAGAATTACCAGAAAGGAAGGTAGAAAGTGAAATGAAATAGATAAAACAAAAGTATTCAAATGTAATGTTTATGACACACTGTTGGGGACTTAAATGGCATTTAGTTTTACTGTGCAAGATAATCATAATTCTAAAAGTAATATTAATTTGATGAAAAGAAACCAGCTCTGTGTTCACAGAATAATACATATTGCTATAATGATTATATTTTTATTACAAATGCAAATTTGGCCTTGACACAGGAAATTTTGTGTGTCTTATAAGCGTGAATATTTGCAGGTTGTAATGGAGCTTCTTGATGGTGGAGCTTTGACTGATGTTGTCACAGAAACAGTCATGAAGGAGAGCCAGATTGCTGCTGTTTGTCTCCACACACTGAAGGGAATAAAATACCTACATGACAGAGTAAGCATGAATTTATTGCCTCATCTTTATTTTGCTTATTTGTTTTATATATTTCTTTATTTTTGTTTTTCTCTCCCCAGAAATATATGTAAATAGTATTTGTCATGCTATGCTCCCCTCAATGCTCCTGCAACAAGAATTGAGATGTAGGAATTAACAGAAAGAAAGTTTGAATTTGAAAGGTCTTCTTCACATTTTTTATTCCTGTTTTATTATTTACAGTTTTTTCTCAAACATTTTGCTTGGAGCTCTGAGGAAGGAACTTGGATATGGTCAAATTGTAGCATAGCAAAGATTGTCTGTTGTTTATAATGTAACATGTGTTATAATAATTGGCAATGTGATGCTGTTATTCCTAAGTTAATGAAAGTTCTAGAGATGCAAATTGCAGTTAATTCATTTCATTAGGACTAACTCTGCTTAACAATTTGATGTACTTACCTTAAGGCAAAACTGAGGTATTCATTTTTTCAGGGAATAATCCACAGAGATATTAAGTCAGACAACATTCTTCTTGGCAAGGATGGATCTGTGAAAGTAACAGATTTTGGTTTTTGTGCCAACATCTCCGGTGATGAGAAGCGTCAGACCATGGTTGGGACTCCGTACTGGATGGCTCCAGAGGTCAGTTTATTCATGTGTATTTACCTAGTTGTATTCACCTAGTTGTAATTTACAGGGCATGTGTTATATTCCATGTAGAAGCCTTGTTAAAGAATGTTTCTCATTGTATTCCACATAGAAACCCTCTTGAAATTTTTTGTAGACTGCTAGTGTAGTCCTTTGCAACATTTCACCTATTTTTTTCTCCTTCTCTCTCTCTCTCTCTCTCTCTCTCTCTCTCTCTCTCTCTCTCTCTCTCTCTCTCTCTCTCTCTCTCTCTCTCTCTCTCTCTCTCTCTCTCTCTCTCTCTCTCTCTCTCTCTCTCTCTCTCTCTCTCTCTCTCTCTCTCTCTCCAGCATTCCATCTGTGTAAACTATGACATTTTATTCATTAGCAGACCTCTGAAATGTGATGATGAAGGGCATTTCTAAGCTAAATCTAGCAGCAGTTAATAACCTCTCAACTTCACTTATATCGTCAGATAGAAGAGATTTTGAATGATATTAGATTAACTAATTTATTTATTTATTGCTTATTTATTTATGTATAACCATTCTCCAAAACTGAGTTCTTATCAGATTAGCCAATTCATTTACTGAGATACCTCTCTTAGAAATGCTGAACTCATAGGAAAGAGAAAAAAAGTAGATCAGTCAAGGAGCTCCAGCATTACTTAAGAACAGGATGGAAGAGCAAAAACATTCATTAACTCTGTATTAGTGATGTAGACAGAATAGAGATGAAAGTAAGCAGCACAGTGATGCCACAGAAAAAAGGAGGCACTTGTTTGGTTTCAAAGAATATTAACCTTGGAATTAACTATGGAAGGTAGGAAGGGATGCAACATTATAGCAGAATGCAAGTGATTTGAAGACAATTATAGGAAGGGAGTTATTGTTCTCCTTTTGTTATTTCTCTAGAGTCAAAGGTTAAATTGGCACCAGGTATGAGTCTCTTCTTGTTGTTTCTGTCCCTTGCATCTTCCTCTGTGACTCCCAACCTTTGCAGTTCTACCTCAGTTCCATCCCTCCATCTCACTCTCTTTCTTCCTCTCAATATTCTTCCCTCAACTGGTTTTCTCCAGGCTTTTTTAATTGGTTCCTGGACTTCTCTTCTACTATGCAGTGTTAATGGGATCAGATGCTTTAGAATGCACTATGTTTAATAAGGCTATGAGTAGATGCCAATGAAGCATTAAAGTGATGGCTAATGAAATATATGAATCTTCACAGCATCACTCAAAGATCCATGTGTGGCGATGATATTTTCTCAAGTATTTGTTTTCCATCCCAAAGATCACACTTGTGTTGTAGATGTGGCAAAACATCAGTTCTACTTTGGAATTAACTGTCCATAATAATGAAGGATTACTGTATTTGATGGACTGATGAATCATTGTGGCATCTTTCAAACCTCATGAATTCTTATGTTTTATTGTTTTACTGTATTTCATAGTTGTGATGATGTTGTCCTTATGGGTAAGTCTTTGTGGATATTGGAATTCTTTGTGGGATCATGAACCATTGCAGAGGTGCCTTTGTTTAACCCTTTGTTTAACCTATATAGGGTATAGGGGTCTGGAGTCGTCTCTATTTTTGGCTGTCATCTGACATCTAGATGTTATCTAAACGTTCCATTGTCATTTACATATTACATAGATGTATATCATTAGTTTATGGTATTCGGTTATAGTTAGGAGGTGCCCCTTTATGCACTATCAATTATGTTTGGTTACAAGTAGTACCTTCTAGCAGAATAAAGTTTGGATTGCCACCCGAGTTTGTCATGTTCTATCACAATAGTATAAGCTGGCTGTATGGCATATAATCACTGAGCAGCCCCTTCCACTTTCTCTCTCTCTCTCTCTCTCTCTCTCTCTCTCTCTCTCTCTCTCTCTCTCTCTCTCTCTCTCTCTCTCTCTCTCTCTCTCTCTCTCTCTCTCTCTCTCTCTCTCTCTCTCTCTCTCTCTCTCATTGATTTTTCTTCATAAACAGGCTATTTATGATCAGATTCTTGGTGCCACATTTTTATTCTACAATTTCTATATATCTGTTTATCTGTGTATTGTCTTCTAGGTTGTAAATCGAAAGCAGTATGGGAAAAAAGTTGACATCTGGTCTCTTGGTATTATGGCAATAGAAATGGTTGAAGGAGAGCCACCTTACTTAAAAGAAACTCCTCTCCGTGCCCTGTATCTTATCGCAGCCAATGGGAAGCCAGAGATTCCATCATGGAGTAATTTAAGTCCAGAATTTCAGGTAAGAGAAGTTTCATGAATTGACATCCATCATATAACTGAAATAATTTTGAAGTTCAGCTAGCAGAAGTACTCATCATTTTATGTGGCATTGCTTGTTTCCTTTTTGAAGTTCAGCTAGCAAAAGTACTCATCATTTTATGTGGCATTGCTTGTTTCCTTTTTATTAACTTGCAAAGACAGTATCCTTAATAGTTGGGTATTTACTAGTTCTTCATACATGCCTATCAGTTAAGAATAGAACTCCAATTACACTTTATTTAGTTAGACTGACTTGAATTCAGCCCATAGCAATAATACTTCATTATGCCTCAAGAATCAGAGAACTAACCTCAATCCTGAGTTATGACAAAGATCAAGGGTATGTCCAGCCATCTGTGGTGCTGTTCCAGTACACACACTGGAGCAGCAAACTGTGTGTGATGTACGAAACAATTATGTAGTATTGGAGAAAACACACTATGACTGCCATTCATATGAGGAAAATAACCAGAAGATTGATTCAGAGTTGTGGCAGATGTCTCATATTCAGACTGTGGACATCTGTTTCCTCATACACATACTGATTTTAAAAGCAACCCAACAAAACAGTGTAACAAGAGAATATACTGATGAAACAGTCATGACTCAGTACATGCTTCATTTTCTATTATTGTCAAGATCTGCGGTACATCAGCCAAGCTTTAAGAACTATAATGATCACAGAAGAAATAGAATAAATAAAAGATAAGTCAATAATAATAACAATAATAATAATAATAATAAATAGAGTACAATGGAAAAATATGAAATAATGCTCACTTTACATTTCCTACACCATAACCTAGTTTAGTCTACATGCCCCCAAACACCACTGGGAAAGGATCCTTGAAGCTGATAACATTTTGTCATCTCCACAAGTGTTTCAGAATAATAATGATGTTAGGTAATCTTATTTGTTGATGTGCTATGATCCAGTGTTATATGACTTCATTATTTCATTGACTCGTCTCCTCTAAAGAGCTGTCTTGACTTTCTCACTCACCACTGTACTGCTGCATCTTGTACTACTTTTTATCATTATTTCCATGGTTCCTGCTCTTCTGATCCTATTGTATGCCTCTGCTTTCCTATGGCCTCATTGCACAATTTTTTCTGTTTACTCTCTTCCCTGTTCTGTCCACTTTAGTAATGTAAGAGTTAACTATCATCTTCACTCTTTCAGCCTTCTTACTAGTGAACTCAGGACTGAAATCCCTTTCTATTTTTGCATTTTTCTCTTGCTAGCATCTTGAACTTTACACTGTTTCAAAAGAGGAGTATTAAGGAACCTCAAAAAAATAAACTGATTGACTCTCCTGGTTTTCCTGTTTCTTTCCTTAGATACAGTATTATAAGTTGGCCTTTTCTATTATTTTCTGTGGCCTTTGCTGATCTTTCTGACATAGTTATACTTTTTTACAATGTCATTCTTTATATTTACAGGATTTTCTCAACCAGTGCCTTCAAGTTGATATGGATAAGAGGGCATCAGCTGCACAACTGCTAATTCACATCTTCCTCTCAAAGGCCATCTCCACTGTTACACTCAAACCTCTCATTGAAGCAGCTCGGAAAAATCTTGGTAAAAGAGTTAGTCATGAAATATAATGAATTGAAATTAACAGATCTGAGATAAATATTTTATTTTACTTTTCTTTAAAAAAAATAGCTTTCTTGTTAATGGTCAGTTGTGGATTTTACCTTCACAAACTAGAGAATTATTATGTGCATTTAGTATTTTCATTTATTCTCTACCATATGGTGTCATATAAACTATTTTAGGTTTTTCACAACAAGTGTTCACACACACACACACACACACACACACACACACACACACACACACACACACACACACACACACACACACACACACACACACACACACACACACATACACACACACACACACACATACACACACACACACACACATACACACACACACATAGTGTAGTGGTTAGCACACTCAGCTCACAACCAAGAAGGCCCAGGTTCAAATCCCAGGCATGGCGAGGCAAATGGGCAAGCCTCTTAATGTGTACCCCCTGTTCACCTAGCAGCAAGTAGGTACGGGATCTAACCTGAGGGGTTGTGACCTCACTGTCCCGGTGTGTGGTGTGTCATTGGTCTCAGTCCCACACAAAGATCAGTCACTATGAGCTCTGAGCTCTTTCCATAGGGGAATGGTTGGGTGGGTGACCAGCAGATGACCGTAGGTGAATCACACACACACATCCACACATTTATGAATGTGTTATATTCTAGAAAAAAATATTAAACAAGAAACATTGTAAATGTGATTATGTATTTTCATCTTTTCACATAAGGCAAGAGACACATGAAACATTTTGTAGACATGATGAGATGCAAGAAAACCTCTGGCAACACTCCTATGATGGTATAGGTGATTAGAAGCTGTGGGATATTGTGCTGCCCAGTACCACAAGAGTATACATGCATACTGCATATTCCAGGATTATAACTGAAAATTCAAATTTTTTAATAAGTTTTTACTCATTGCATATCCTTTTCATGGCAGTGTTAAGTTAAAAAGTTGTAATTAATTTATTGTAACTTGGAGACCTTTAATGCTGCTGTAGCTGTCAAAAGTTATATAATATTCAAAGACTTTTTTTTATTTTTCATTTATATTTATGTGATAGATAATAATGATCAAGCATAGAGAACTGACAGGTTTGTGGTTATGGACTCTCAAGATGACACCCCTCCTCAGATGGGGAAGCATGCTGGATAAAACTATTAATCATATGTTTACCCAAATTCAAACGAAAGTGATATTGAATTTGTCTATTTCAATTTCACTATTCATATTAATGGCAAGTGATAATGAGGTTTCAAAAATGACTTGTTGTGTGGTGTTGATCATGTGCTACACCAGCAGAAGTCAGAATTCCCTAAAACTTGTTTTACTTATATAAGTTGATGTTACCATCCATGGTGCTTTTAGAAATGTAATCCCCACTTTTTGGAGGAGATTATTGTGCATATTTTATATGGAAATGTAGCAGGTACAGCTAAGCTCTATTTTATGGCAATTTCAGTGTCTTTCAAAAGTTGGCAAGATAAGCTAAATACAATGCTAGTCTGTTAACTTTACCAGGGCCAAAATGCTGATAGTCTGAGTTTTTAATATAGAAAATTATAATTTGGAAAGAAAAGTTGGAATTCATAAAGGCAAACAACTATGGTGTAAAGTAAAAATCATCTGATTAGATTCTGGAATCAGGCAATTAAGAGAAGAATTACAAAAGAAATATTAGTATTGCAATTTTAGATGATAAGAACTGATAAATTTAAAGATACAAATGGCAGTTTTAAAGAATGTACATTTGTTGCTTCCTGTATCAAGTCACATTTTTTGTGAGTCACAAGCTGTTCCCCATGCACAAGCCAGATAAAAGACAAATCTTGTAGCCATTGAGGCTCAGGCTGGGTGAAAACACTGGCTCAGGAGTGTATGTGAGTGTAAAGGTCAGTGACAAGAGATAATGAGTCAAGCTAAAGTTTTGTATTATATGTTCTGAGTGTAAAGAGCATATCTAAAGGAGGCAGTAAACTCCCAGTGGCAGACATCATGAAGTTCAAGTACAAATCACACGCCTATGGGGGATTGCTGTAATGGTATTCAGCACTGCAACAGCCAACTAATTAGGAAGAGGCCATCTGGCAAATATAATGGGGAAAGTTGTGACCACAGCATGTTCAAATAGTAGTGATTTTATACCAAAGTTATATGTATAAGCAACAATCAGTGTTGAAATAGTTGAAAACTCCATTAAGCAGAATTGCTGCTGTTATATTTCAATTAATAGACTTTTACTATATCATGATTAGTGTTCATCTAAATATATAAAAGGTGCTTGATGTATACAGTCACTTCTATAGTGTATGATCAAATGATGAAATAAAGGAAAATTTCACAACGTAAGTTTCAATGTGATTGCACATAATTATGGTGTGTTCATTTTGTATCCCACTCAGGTTTTGAAAAGTTCGGTAATGTGAATATAATATCGCTAAGCTTTGATCATGAAGGTGTAAATAATATAAGCAATAGACTGAATAAAATATTTACTCATTACTTAATTAAATACAACTTTGCCCAGGAATCTTTATTATGAAATGTGTGTGCCATTCTGCCCATATATGTGCCTCTGAAGCATGCAAACAATTGCCTGATGCTATTGAACAACTAGCTCATGATGTCCACAACACATTCAAGAACTCTTCAAAATGATTGGCACAATTTCTAGAATTTCAAGAGTTTGCTGGGGCTCAAAAGCTTAGGATTTTATTGCCATCTAGAACGCGCCGGCTTTCCTACACGGCTGTTGTGAAAAGGATGCTTGAGCAGTGGGGCCCTCTTCAGATGTTCTTTACTGAATTAAATTTGTGGTAGCACAGTTAGAAGTGCTTATGAACAACTGTACAATCCATTTACCAGGCTTTACTACTGCTTCCTTTCTTCAGTATTACCAAAGTTTACTCAGCTGAACCTTTTATTTCAAAGTGAAAGAGTGGTCATAACTGAATTGCACAGGCAAGTTTGTAATTTGTATAAAGAATTGCTACTGATGTACATGAACCATGAATACATTGTGAAAACCATGCTTTCAAAAGTTGATCCAAGATATCAACATGAGTTCCTGATGCTAGAGCAGGTGTATTTGGGTGCATCTGTCTTAAAAACAATAACAGACAATCCAGAATTAAGCAAGCAAAAAAAAGAAATGTATGAGTTTCGCTTCCACTGCAGATTATTTTTGATAGTAGCAGCAGAACAGATCAGGAAGAGATTTAATTTCGGAGATGAAGTCCTTTCAAGAATGCATATGCTGGAGCCAGCCAGTGTTCTAGGCATCCAGGGCAAAGTGCAAGAGCAAAGTTTGGTGCCCCTTGCGACACACCTTCCCCGAATCATTGCCCAGGATGATTCTACCCTCCAGCAACTGGACGATGAGTGGAAGAAGCTTGCCGTAGAAGATCTGCCTGAATCCATTACCAACATGGCGAAAAAGTGGACAAAAGCAATTACAACCAGCCTGATAAATTTTGGTGTGCCATAAAAACTCTGGAGGATAGTGATGGAAACCTCAAGTTTAAGCTTGTTTCAGACTTTTCACTAGGATGTCTTTCTTTGCCTCATGCTAATGCTGACTGTGAGCGCTGCTTCTCTAGTGTAAACCGTGTGAAAACAAAAGACAGAAATAAGCTAATAACAGAAACCGTAAGAGACATCATCCTAGCGAAGCAGTGTGTTGCTTCCACATCCAGCAGTAACTGTACGACCTTCAAGCCATCAAAGTCAATGATAAAAAAAACATGACATCAAGAGTGCTATATATTATATATGTATTACAGACAAACATAATAAAGTGTTTATATTCCTCCAATGAAGAGAGTGCCGGGGCTGCTGACAACGTGCCGGATGTATATATAGAAGAACAAGACCAGTAATCTCCTATATAGTAATTAAACAACTTAACGAAGTGTCCTGTAGTTTTTCTCCAATTATTAATGATATGTATTTAGGAAAGTGTTTTGTTTGTTAAGGGCATTGTTGTTTTTTCAGTACACACACACACACACACACACACACACACACACACACTCTCTCTCTCTCTCTCTCTCTCTCTATTTATATATATATATATATATATATATATATATATATATATATATATATATATATATATATATATATATATATATATATATATATATATATATATATATATATATATATATATATATATATATATATATATATATATATATATATATATATATATATATAGGTAAAGGTAAATATATAGATAAATAAAGGTAAATATAGATAAATAAAGGTAAAGGTAAATATATATAGATAAAGGTATATATATATAGAAAGGTAAATAATACAATGAAAGATGAAATAATGAATGAACGAATAAATGAAAGGTAGATAGACAGACACACACACACACACACACACACACGAGGACAGACAGGCAAAATACGTAGAAAGTCAGAGAGAGAGAGAGAGAGAGAGAGAGAGAGAGAGAGAGAGAGGCTGTACTTAAGCAATTATATCTTTCCATACTACAAAAACCACACACACACACACACGTACGTTTCCCTAAGGGCGTTACATCACTGTACGTGTGTGTGTGTGTGTGTGTTCTATATCTCTAGGGAGGAATCTTTCAAGAGAGAGAGAGAGAGAGAGAGAGAGAGAGAGATGAGGAAACAAGGAAGAGAATGAAAAATAAAAGAAAAAAGCAAGAATAATGATGATAACAACAACAACAATAAAATAAGAGAGAGAGAGAGAGAGAGAGAGAGAGAGAGAGAGAGAGAGAGAGAGAAAACAATAAAGAAAAAAAAAATAGCCTAAATGTTTACGTTCGCGAGAGAAAACGGAGATCAGCTTTTTATTTTTATGGGAGACTTATGTGAATTGAAATACGCTCAGTTATTTGTACGAGTACATCAGTGCTTCCCAGACTTCTCCAGCACGTGTTCCCTTTGAGTAGCACCAAACCCACCACAACCCACACATTGGTAAGCCTTCTAAGCACATACTAGTTTACATTGGCGCAGATATATTAAAAAGATTAATCACAAAAGACTAATTAAAAACATATATTCAGTACATGCAGGTGGGCTCTCCTTGACACACAGAGAAAGGCTGGTAATTCTCTGTTGATCATTAGCTACAGTATGAGAGCCTCTGTTATACTTCGATATCTCTGTGAAGTATTGTTGTTGTTTTTTTTTAAACGTAAAATGGTAAATACTTAATAATGATAAGCTGAAATGTAACACAGTATTAAGCCAAGACTTCAATTCACACAAGCTTTTCAATTATTTCACATTACGCCACACAAGGGACGAGACATTGCAGTGTAAGCCCCCCAGGACCAGTTTGAATTTGGCGCTTCAATCAGTAACGTCTAGATACTTTGACAATTACAGTTATAATGGCCTGAGATTTTTTTTTACACGTTTATAATTCTTTATATTTAATTTTCTATTAGTTTAGTATAATATAAAAGAAGTTGGTGCTTGTTATTGAAAGCTAAAAGTGTCTTGTGGATAGGTTTGAGTGCGTACTGTGCGGAGCAGGCTGGAGGGACGACACAGCACCAGACATCACACAGCAAGGCACTATGTTCAAAGGGTGCCATAAACTGCTGCTTTATTTAATGTATTTTCGCAGAACAAGACAGTGACAGGGACCGTGGCTGCCTGCGTGTGCTGGTTCAAGCTTAGGGCCTGCCGGGAAGTGCCTACAGGGCCACCAAGACTAATATTGGTAAGAAAACCGCCCACCACTTGTCCAGCACAGTCTGATGTAATAGGCGGTAACTGTGATAGTGTTGTTACGTGTCACCCACAACAACACAGGGCTGTCAGGTCAGTGGTTAACCTTACTGTTTATTGTTAAGCCTCGTATTTCATGTTTTTGCACCTCGTTAGGAATATATTGATGTGACTCAGCATTCCACGTTGCCACAAACGCTCCAAGCCTCCACCACAAAACTCTTACTAATTAACCATGACAGGAATTATAAAAACGTAAAAAAAATCCACTTATCTAATGTTATCAGCTGAGGTGGAGCCAGCCTTCCCCATTTGTCCGCCAATATCTGCTTCATTTCTCACTATTGTAAGCCTAACACGTCACTAAGTGGAGCCACATGACTAGGCTTTCATATCCGCTAGCTAGATATATCCGCCATTGCCTCATTTAGTTACGATGGAAGAATAACAGGCAAAATAGCGGCCGTTCTCTCCACTGACAAGGGCCGCCATGATGCCTGGCTACCTCTGCCAACCTGCCTCAACCTGTGGGTTCCAATATTTTTTTTATATTTTTCTTAACTTATTTATTCTGCTCGTATAGCATGTTTTTATGGTTTATAAAAATAATTATTTGCTTTAGAAGTGTTTTCGTTGCTTGTGTTGAGTTGTGTTCAATTTTGTGTTGCTTGACGAAAATGTGGGGTGTTTTTTTGGCAGTATTTTGACAAACTTGTTTTTTTATTTCACGCTCTAACTACGTCTTTTGTATTTCTAAAAATTGCTTAAGATTTTTAAATTGTTTTTTCGTTCCTGTTGAGAGAAATAAGTAGACTTTAAAAATGGTTTATGGTCCTGTTAAAAGTTGTGATTACAACACTTTTTGTGTTATTGTCTCTCTATTTCAGCTTGTAACTAACTTTTCATTGCTTGAAAAAATAGTTTGTATGTTTTAAAGTGTTTTATCTTGTTGTTGAGTCAAAATAGGTGGACTTTTCAGTGGTTTTTAATCGTATTTAAGTTCCAACACTTGTTTTTTACACAATTTCGGTTTTATTTGTTTATTCTTGTTCCAGGTAACTTGTGGTGGTGTAAGATGATAGTTCAGATTTTTTAAAATTTTTTACGTTCCTAAAAATTCAAATGTTGTGGACTTTTCAATGATTTAAATGGTGCCGAATATTTCAACACTTTTTCCATATTTCATTTGGATATTTTTTAAATACTACTCAGGCTGGAGCTGTTTTAATATTGTGAATATTAGTTTAAGTATTTATCAAGTCAGAATATATAAGGCATTCCAGCCTAGCTCCATTTTTTCGAGGGGTCAATTTCAAAATGAAATCCGTTACGGTACGTAAATTTGCCGTGACGTCACGGCCGCCATCATGGACCCGGGACCTTGATCGGCTCCGCTGTCTCCTAGGTAATATTTATCGTATTTTGCAGTGTTTTCCTGGTGTTTCCACGTCTTTCTAGACTCAGACGTGTAGATAAGAGTAGAATGAGTAAGAAAATAAGAGAAATAGAGGAGGAAGAGGAAGGGAGAAGGAATAGAGGAGGTGGTAAAACAAAAAAATGCTAAGAAAACAATATTTAGGTTAATTTTCCCTGCTGCCCTGTCTGTCTTTGTAATATTTGTCTTCCTTGACAGTGCTTTCAGTGTATTTGGCGTGTTTAGGGGGTGTTGGAGTGTGTCTGGAGGTGTTTAGGGGGTGTTGGAGAGTGTGTTTTAGGGATTTGGTGATGTTTGAGTCAATATTTAGCGTTCCTGGTGTGTTTTGGGGTGTCTTAGGCTTGTTTAGGAGTGCTTTAAGTGTGCTTTGGACTGTTTTCAATGTTTTGAGATGTTTCAAGTGTATTTTGGGATGTTATGGATGAGTTTGGGTGTGTTTTGTGTGGATACGGGTGAGTTGTGGCTGCGTTTGTGGGTATTTTTGGGTATTTTAGGTCAGTCTGGGTGTGTTTTGGGGTGTTTTAAGTGTGTTTTGGGCCGTTTTCAGCGTTTTGGGATGTTTTAAGTGTGTTTTGGGATGTTATGGATGAGTTTGAGTGTGTTTTGGGTTAATACGGTGTGTTTTGGATGCGTTTTAAGTCAATTTGGGTGAGTTTTGGAGTATTTTAAGTGTGTTTGGGGATATTTTGGTGCTTTTTCGATGTGTTTAGGATGTTTTTTGTGCGTTTAGGAATGTTCTGGGTATGTTTAAGGTGTTTTAAGGTGTTTTAGTGTGATTGGATTTGCTTTTGAGGTATTTTGGTTACATTATAGGCATGTTGCAGATAAGCATTGGATCTTTGAGGGTAGAAGTGGTGTGCTTGAGGTAAAATAAAAGATTCTGGGGTGTTTTGGGGAGGGGCTGTGATAGTAGAAGCGTGTCAGGGGTGTTATAGCGTGTGTTGTCATATATGAAGCTACTAGATGCAAGTGTGGGGGATGTCTGGGTCTGGACGGGGTGTTGTGGTGTTAGAGTGCTAGCAGGGGGAGGTACTGAAAAAAAAATGCTTATGATTTTCAGAGTTTTCTTACTCCTGTTGGTTTAAATACGTGGACTTTAAAATGGTTTATAGTCCTGTTAATTAGTGTTTTTTTTAATTTTTTTATTCATGTTAAGTCAAAATGAGTAAACATTTTTTGATGTTTTTAATCGTGTTTAGATCCCAACACTTTTTTTTTTTTTTACATTTTTTATTTTTTATTTGTTTACTTCTAGTTTTAGGTAATTTTTAAATGTTTGAAAATAGTTCATATTTTTAAAGCTTTTTTTTTTTTTACTGCGCATAATATAAAGAGGTGGAGAGTGTTTATAATGGCATAATAATAGTATCAGTGACGGTACAAGAGAATAATAATGGAAGCTTCAGCAAATAATCGGACATAGCAAATTACATAATAGTTGGAGGTAATGAGGAGGCGGGGAGGCAGCAGGGGAGGGTTAGGTTCGGTTAGGGCTGGTTAGGGATTGATTGGAAGTTTTAAGGTTAGTTGGAGTACTTTGAGGTTGATTAGGTTGTGGTTTGAAATGTTTTAGGCGTGTTTTTGGGTTGTTTGGTGCATTTTAGGTGCGTTTTGATGTGTTTTTATATGTTTTCGGATGTTTTAGATACACCGGTGTGTTATGGGGTGTTATAGGTGTGTATTGTGATGTTTTGGACTTGTTTTTAGGACGTTTTGAGCGTGTCTAAGTATTATGGGTGTGTTTTGGCGTGTTTTATGTATATTGGGTACTTTAAGCATATTTTTGGGTTATTAGGGTGTGTTATAGTAGTTTTAGGGTTATGTTGGCGTGTTTAAGATATTTGGGTATATTTTGAAGTGATTTTAATTTTTTTGGGGGGTGTTTTGGTATATATATTGATGTGGTTGAGGTTGCTTTGGTGTTTTGAAGATATTGTAGGCATGTTGGCGATAGTTATTGGGGGTGTCAGGGTAGAGGCGGGGTGCGTGAGGTATGACGAAAGATTCTGGGGTGTTTTTGGGGAAGGGCTGCGATGTCAGAAGTGTGTCAGGGATGTTATAGCGTGAAGCTACTATATACAAGTGTGGGGGGCGTACAGGTCTGAAGGTGTAGGTACTGAGGTGTAGGGGTACGAGCAGTGGATTACAGATGGTAGTAGAGGTGGGGATGAGTAGGAGGGTTTTAATAGAGAGGTTTACAATATAGGCGTTCAGTACACGGCAAGCTTCCCTCTCAGCCTGGCCTCTGCATGGTGGGGAAGTGGTGGTGGTGGTGGTGGTGGAAAGTGAAAGAGTATTTGGAAGAAGAGGAAGGAATTTGAGAAAATATATTGTAAGATCGTATGTAGTAGTAGTAGTAGCAGCAGCAGCAGCAGCAGCAGCAGCATCAGCATCAATAGCAGACAACTACTACTACTACTCTCAGCAACTAAAAAAAAAAATAAATAAAATAAATAAAAACAAATAAATAAATAAATAAATAAAAACTTGAAAACTTGTATTATAAACTGCTTATTTTTATGAATATTTAATATATTTTTCTCACTTATAAATAGCAATCATATACGTTTTTATTTATTCTTTTATTTACTTATTTATCCAAAATCAATAATATTTTGATTTTGTCGCCTGTTCCTGCCACCAGCTGATCACAACTTCACAAGTCTCCAGGAGGACCCAGACCAAGACCCAGAGCCAAGACACCCCTCTCCTCTCCTCTCCTCTCCTCATATTTACCCCACATTTTAGGACATTGAGGCTTCGCCGGGTGCTGGGCGACGAGAAGAGGACACGTAAATAAATAAGGTATCATTGTATAGCCTTAACATTGTACATAAGCAAGAAATAATGGTAAAATAAGAGGCTTTATTTGGGATGGTGTAAGGACAATGTTGCGATTCCAAGACACTATTCGGTATTTTAAACCCTCATTTTAGGACACAGGCTTTGCAGGGCACTGAGGGGCGAGGACAGGACACGTAAATAACTAAAGTATCATTGCATAACCCCAGTTGTGAGGAAAAGCTGGAAATTATAAAAGAATGTGTGTGTGTACGTGTGTTCTTGGTGTGCGTATTATCACTTGTACACGTAAACATGTCTTGCATTTATTGCTGTTTCAACCAATACACCATACACAAGTATACCCCGCCGCAGGGTCTACATCTCACTGTTTGGAGCATTTCTAGTCCCATTTTATCCTGTCGGAAATTAAAAATAAGTTTACCTTATGCGGGGGATCCAGGAAGGGCTTTTTAGGAGGTTACAAAATGTTAGGTAAGGTTAGTGTACCTAATGGAGGAGGGGTCCAGTAGGTTATGGCAGAGGGTCGAGGGGAATATTGGTTGAAACTGCAAATTTATTCATGTCTTGTAGTTCACGGGTGTATACGTGTGTGTACATCAAATGGTGTATGTACGTATTTGTCTACTGTGTATGTATGTGTATGTTAAAATAACATTGTGTGTATTTGGGGTAAGTCTGTGTACATATAGGTCTGTGTACATCTTACATTGTACATGTATGCGTTTCCAGGTGTGAGGGTCTGGAGGGGATGCCCACCCCCTTCTCCACCCACTGCCACTGCCCCCTAGCATCCTCACCCCTCTCCAGACCAGTTAGTGGGGCGGCCCTCCCTCAACCCACCTCCAGTCTGATGGTAAGGTAAAGTTTGCTACTACTACTACTACTATTACTATTACTATTATTACTGTTCCCTGGTATTAATTGGTAGGGTTAGGTTGCTAATTGGGTAGGTAACATTATGGTGGTGATAGATTTTTTTTTTATCGTATGCGTCCCAAAACATCCAGGTATAGATTTGCATGTCATGATTTTCCTTTCTTGTTCGTGATTTTAGTGTGTTCAGCTGTTAACTGTTGCTGTAAATCAACAATTAAGGCTTCTCTGTAAAGAAAGAGGATGAGAAAGTACAAGGAGAGGTGCTTTGTTGCTCATCTGTCATTGTGTTGGTGCCAGCCCTCAGTGTCATTATTTGTATGAACCAGTTTTTGGAACTTGCTTCAGATTTTGTTTTGAAGCCTTGATCGGCTTATATATATATATATATATATATATATATATATATATATATATATATATATATATATATATATATATATATATATATATATATATATATATATATATATATATATATATATATATATATATATATATATATATTTTTTTTTTTTTTTTTTTTTTTTTTTTTTTTTTTTCATAAGCTTAAATTGCTGTGACTTTTCTTGGAGTTCCTCAAAGACTGGTTGGAGGTTCCATTTGCATAGATAGGGAAGAGTGAAGAGCTGGTGCACAAAATTGTATACTGGTCCATGTTCTGTGTCAGCAGTTGTCAAGCAGCTAGACAGCACTAGACAGCTTGAGTCCAGTGAAAGGTGCAGCTATGCATGTGAACAGATTGATACACTAATCTTGTTGCTTGTTGTTAGTTTAAGATCCGTAATTACCTTTTCAGTATCTTAGCTGAGTGCCAGCAGGTGCTTGATGGCTTGGAATATTTCATGTAATTTCCTGTGTGTGTGTGTGTGTGTGTGTGTGTGTGTGTGTGTGTGTGTGTGTGTGTGTGTGTGTTCTTCCTTGAACACAAGGAAGATACAAGAAAACTACTGTTCTCACATTTTTTTGGCTACTACATATAGAAAAAAATTCTCCCTGTCACCTCCTCTACACCCCCAAAAAGAATCCCATTTATGTTTTATGTGACTGTAACACAGCCATCGCTGGCAGTTTGGAAAATTAGGTAGTAAACTTGCAAAATTGAAGATTTATGGTAATTATATGAAACTCAGGTTATTATCAATAATTCTCCCCTTCTTGCTGTGGACCAGCTTCTGAGCATTTACTATATGGATTAATATCAACAGGCCCAACCTCAGACCTGTAGGGCATGATGTACAAGAGGAGAACAGACCCACACCTACAGTACTGCCTCAACACAAGAATGGTGATGAGACATATCTCATGTTAAAAAAATTTTAACAGGTAGGCACATAATAGTTTTATCTTCCCAGATTGCTGATAGTGATATATGAATTATACAACACTTTTTCATGTAAAAGCTTTATTAACTAATTTTCAAACATTTCAGACACTGACAGACAGTGTAGAATGTGTGGCATCTGCTTCTTTTGTGGTGTGGGACTTTCAATCCAGCAGCTGGAGCAGCAGGTTTGTGTAGTGTTGTGGGTGGATTTAGTCATGCTAGTGTTGGTCCCTGTTGTTTATGAGTATTAGTTGTGGCCCTGATTTTTCATAATTACTATTTCTGAAATGGTATTCTTGGAATAAGTTAATAAACTGTATAACTACATGAATGTATGGTCATGTAGTAGACATTTTCTCCAAAGAAACAAAGCCTTTTAGCTTTCAGACAAAAATCTGTTATGCAGTGTTTAGAAAAGAAAGGTGGAACTGAATACTCTATTCCAGAATAACCTTTTTTCAAAGACAATGTCAACACTTCCAGTTTTCAACAATGCTTACACAGTTTATCAATCACCACCATTATGCAGTTTTTTTTTTTTTTTTTTTTTTTTTTTTTTAAGCAGTAAACAAGGAATGTTGGCTTTTACCAAGAAGAGAGGTCTCTGAACTATGTGCAATTCTACTTGCATAGCACATTTATTAAAGCTAGGGTACCAAAGCTCAACACACATTGGTTATAAGGTGGCTTAGTGCTCTGTGCCTTCTTGAGGATTGAGTATAAATTGTGATGTTGGATGTGTTTTTGAAAATGTTGAATAGTAAAGTAAGAATATCAAGGAAGAGGCCCAAGGAAGGACACAACAACAGTCAAGATGGGAATCATGTTATTGGGAGGCAGACTGAAAGGTGTAAAGAACATGAGTTTGTTTACTATATTGTTGTTACAGGAAGAACTAAGCTGTAGATTGCTGAGTCATCGTGGTCCAGATATTCATGTCAAGGAGGTCATCTCTATCACTGAAAAGGTAAGTCTCCGGTCACAGTTCTCCATCTTTTATACAGAGGAAGCACTTCATCTCAGATATCTATTTAAAGAAATTGTGGCAGACGAAAGGCAGAGTGAGTAAGCGGTAAAGTGCTTTGATTTCCAAAGATCAAAAGTACTTTTGAATTTGACAGTGTTACTTCAGCATTGACACCACTCACACTGGTGCAGCCTCAGTATTGACACCACTCACATTGGTTCAGCCTGTGGCTCTGATGGGACACAGGATGTGCCACAACAACATTCTAATGTCATCATGTGTGGTCATTTTAGTGCCATAATGTTACCATAATACACATTAGTGATTGGCAGGAACCAAATGATGAAATGGAAAGTAACAAAATCAAGAGAAATTTATTTCCTAGTTGCATTTGTTAAAATAGGGCAATAACATTTCCTCAAATACAGGATGAAATAGCAAGAAAATTATGGAAAATAATGTGTATTGCATGCACAGTGCTTCCTTATTACAGAAAATTAATGTTCATGCATCTAATATATATATATATATATATATATATATATATATATATATATATATATATATATATATATATATATAAACTAGTGAAAAAAATGAAATAATTAAATATAAATGATAACAATAATTCCATATCAGATAAAATGTCACAAAGTTGTTTTCCTTCAGATACAAGTCAGGCATGCTTTAAGCACTCGCAGCCTTAGAGGTTCTTGCTCAGGAAGAGAATCATGTTAATATTTTCTTCCTTGAGACTACTTCACCTGTTTGATATTAGTTCACCTGCTTGAAGAAAGGAACAGATGATGCAGGTGTGCACAGATATCCATTAGCCATCTCTTCTAGTTTAGGGAACAGAGTGGTGTGCTCCCTCCATCATGTTAGAGGATCTTCTCTAGAGATGTGAGGTTCTTTTAGGTATCTTTTCAGCTTGATATACAGGTCTGTTGATGGTTGCGATAATGCCTGTGCAATATTCTCAACTTTGGTGTCAAAATGACTCCAAAGAGGTTTCTTTTTTCTTGAGGCACAAAAGTGTTGAGTGGTTTTACTGCAGTGTGAGATGTGCTTGTAGCACTTGGAGCATTTGATTGAGTATGTTTTCTTCTACCACTTTAATATTTGCATGGCAGTTTTTTTTTTAAATCTTGGATCCAAAAGGGTGGCAGCTTTGAGTATGAAGGAATCCTCCATTCCATGGAATCTTTGCTCTATATGGCTCACAATTTTCTTGCTGAGAGAGTGTTGGTTATTTATTAGCTGGGAGTCCATGGGATGGATGGAATTTACTTGTGAATTCTTCCCATTGGAATGATCTTGGAAGCTGAGGTGATTTTTTCTGCTGATATTTCTTTAGTGGTCTCCTCAAATGGCTCTGATATATTTATAATATTCAGCAGGAGTACAGACTCCTCATTAGAGGATCTTGATACCAGCTTTAATGAAGTCTGGGTCAAGCTTTGACTTCAAAGTCAGGTTGAGATGGGTAGTGTGTCCATGGAGACTGATGATACGAGTATGTTACCTTGTATGTGAATTTACATTTCCCTTTCTTAAGTATATCTGAGCTTTGCTTTGATTGTTGGGCAGGTGAGTGGTGTATTTGAAGGCAATGTGCTGTGGCTGCAAGGACCTCAGCCCACCTCACAGCCTCTCCTGGACTCCCATGGCAGTGCCCTGCTTTGGAATGGAGACATCTTGGCTGGCCACATGGTAAATTGGATAAAACTGTTAAGCTGAAATCAAGAGTCCCACTTGTAGATCTCCTGTAGATCTTATAATTCTATAATTTTTTGCAGGTTCCCACTGACATGAGTGACACTCAGTATGTGGCAGAGCAGCTTGCCTCGGGACGGCTGGAGCAAGTGCTGTTATTCCTGGCTGGCATCAAAGGTCCCTGGGCCCTCGTATACTTCCACCGTCCCTCCAAAAAATTGTACTTTGGCAGGGATGTGTTTGGTCGTCACAGTTTGTTGTGGCGGCCACCCTCACCTCAGCACCCCTGGCTCCGGGTGACCTCAGTGTGGCAGCAGTGTGAGCAGATGCAGGAAGTGATGGCTTATGGTCTCTACACTGTAGATTTTTCTTCAGTAACCCTGGATGAGGGATTTAAAGTAAACCTGGTTCCTTGGTTGCACTTATCAGATGATGATCTGTCTTCACTTCACCCAGCAATAGAAGTGAAACAGCAGATGAAATTGGGATCAGGCTTGAAGCACTCTCTCAATATGACCCTGCCCTCCATGGCCATCCTTGAGCAGCTAAACAGTCTGCCATCCTCAGTGGAACATCACAACCTGGAGGCCTTCAATGCTGTCCTGGGAAGTAGTGTTGAGCAGCTCTTGGAGGTGCTGACCCAAGCAGTGCAGCGGAGGGTAGACAAGTGCCCACCCTGTTGTCAGCACTGTACTGCCTCACCCAGCCTCTGTCACCATCCTAGGATTGCTGTGTTGTTCTCTGGAGGTCTGGACTCTGCCATGCTTGCCCTCCTCCTTGACTCCTGCCTACCAAAGGAGGAGAGCATTGACTTGCTGAATGTTGCCTTTCCTACCAGGGTGTGTTGTAATGGTAATGCTAAGGGTAAAACTAAGACAAAGCACAAGACCAGTAATCATGTGCCATCTTCTGTGAGCTTTGAGGTTCCAGACAGAATTGCTGGCAGGGAGTGTTGGCAGCAACTGCAGCAGCTCAGACCCCATAGAGACTGGAATTTTGTGCAGGTAAATATCTTTATTTCTTTTATCTTAAACTACTGATGCTGCAATGCATGAATCTGTGAGTGAAATAGAGAAGGCCCTGCCAACCTGTACGGTTTGTATATGCTTAGGTGGAAAAATGTTGTGGAATAAATGAAACATATGTAATATGTAATATTAGAGGATGCAGGAACAGTTCACTGGATGTAGGATGGGTCTCTGCTCTATAAAAGGTTAGGGGCATGTGCCATAGCTGCATGTGGCCTGGATGCTCATATTCAGTTTGTGGTGGATAGTATCCCTTGCCTGAGAACACAGGGACACTGACTTCCTAGATATGACTTCCTGGATACCACAGTTCACTTTCTTCTGGTTTCTCCAAGTATCCCTTTATCACTAAATTTGAAGGAAAAGATGCACAGCTGAGGGAGCTGTGCACTGACTTCTTTAGCTGAGATTTGAACTGGGCCTGTGGATTCATAGCCATAGCTAACCACCGAATTACAGAGTCCCTTAGGTATAGCACAAGTCACAGGAATATGTCATGTGTTGGCAGGAAAGTTACTCAGTTTTACCTCTTACCTTGCTGTAGTTCTGTGTAACTGTGTGTGTTTGGTTTTATGAAGATTAAATTAAAAATGTTAGTTTTGTGAAAATATAAGAGCCTTACTCAATATATATAGGTAGTTACAGTTTTGTGAAAATATAAGAGCCTTACTCTATATATAGGTATTTAAGTTAATTTTTTGTGCTGATACTGGCAGGCATAAATATATACCTGATACCCATCACCCAGCTCTTCTCATAGTTAAAAGATGGAAGAAAAAAGAAAAAAAATTGATGACGAGGAAATAGGACATATAGATAGATATTGATTTTTGAGGAGAAGCTCCAAATCCTGTGAGAAATGAAGAAAGTCATGGATGAAAAAAAAAGTGGATAAAAAATGGAATTAAAATTTATCTCCTTTCAGCACATCCAGCAATTAGATTACTTCCATCCTCCTCAGATTGATGTGACAAGTGAGGAGCTGTGTCTGGAGAGGGAGAGGATCATCCGACACCTTGTGGCTCCTCTGACCTCTGTCCTTGATGACAGTATTGGCTGTGCCCTTTGGTTTGCTGGCCGAGGTGAAGGATCAGCTAAGGGTTGCCCCTATGTTTCACCTGCACGGGTGAGTGTGTTTGCTGAAACTGTAATGTATAACAAAAGTATCAAGTGAGGGCTGCCTGTGTTATGTCTTGTTCATGGCCTTCAGGTACTGCTGTGTGGTCAAGGTGCAGATGAGCAGCTTGGGGGATATTCACGCCACCGGGGACGCTTTGCTGCAGGAGGCTGGTCATCTCTTCTGGAGGAGATCAAGATGGAGGTTGCTCGCATTCACACCAGAAATTTGGGTCGAGACAACCGTATTTTGGCTCATCACGGCCGAGCTCCACGGTGAGTACAGCGAGAGGTATGGGAATGATGTTGTTATCTCATTATACTGAACCTATCACTTGCTTAGTGAGGGTTGTGAAGCAGCAATGAATCCTATTCAGTATGTGTGTTAAATATGCATGCCATGTACTGTATGTTGTTATTTAGAGGGAAAACAAGCCATGTACAAATGAATGTTGATCATGTATGTAGATCATAGAGGGGCATACATTGTGACAAGGTAGGGAGGCAAGAGATCAGTGTGTAATGGATACAGCATTGGAAGTTGTGCTCAGAAAGAGTGGAGTGGTGGAAGTAGTGAAAATAAATACATTGAGGTGGTTTGGATCTATTGGGAGTGTGGAATGGAGAGTTGATGAAAAGGAAAGACAAAAAAAATGAGTAATATTGAAGGTCCTGTCAGAGAGGAGAACCTCTTCAAAGATGGAAGGGTAGAATATGAAAAAAATGTATGTAAAAGAGTTTCTGGTAGGCTTGAATAAGCAAGAAAGGGATATTCAGATAGGGAGGAGAAGTAGAGTCTCTCACCATAGCCAACTACCTTAAGGGGATACCTATCATGGAAGGAGTGAGGCATCACAGAAATAAGGCCACATAAAACAAAATCTGTGTGAGTAAATGGTACCATAAGACCTGTTTTATACTTTGACTAATGGAGGAGGAAGGATAAGAAGATGGTGTCAGTCTTTTCGGTCATCCACCATTGTACACTTTACTCTTGGTGTCATTCATGTAATTTTTCATTGGTTTCACTCCACTGTTTTGTCAGTCTACTTGTTCCTCTTGAATAACCAATTTTAATAGCACTCTTCACCATTGCACACTTTCTCTTCCAAGCTATGTATCAGTGTTCCTTAAGTCTCGCTGTAGATTGCATACATTTTCTGTCTACCTTTATGGGTAGTAGTATTCTTTGTGAGTGATCCTATGACTGGCTTAATTTTCACAACCCTCTTATTTCTTGTTTCCAATTCTCCCTATTTGTATAACACTGTCTATCTGCTTTCATCTCATACCTTTTCCTTTTGCTTTCATATTCCTGGAGATCTTCATCTTCCTCTTGCAGTCCTACTTCATGTACCATACTTGTACTGTCACAACACTTTATGCTCTTTATGCTCTTTTTTTTTTTTTTTTTTTCTATACTTTGCCAATAGAAGTGTCATCTGTAAACTAGATCGATATGTTAGATTGCTTATATATAGGTTGAAAGTTGTAATTTGAAAAATCACGTTGGTGTAAATCTCTGACTTTACTGACGTCATTGGTGTGTCTGTTCTTTATCTGTAGATCAATGTCTTCTTTTCAGGTTTCCATACTTAGATGAAGATGTAGTCTCCACTCTCAACAAGATGCCTGTATGGATAAAGGCCAACTTGCTCCTGGGACGAGGTACAGGGGAAAAACTGTTGCTTCGTCTGGCTGCTGCCACACTTGGCCTCACTAAGGCAGCCAACCTTCCAAAACGGGCTATTCAGTTTGGCTCCAGAATTGCCAAACTGGAAGACCAGAAAGAGAAAGGCTCTGACCAATGCTATCGGCTCAGATGTGATCCTTCTGGCCCTGATGTGACATGATTTTCTGGTGAGTGATCCAAGTGGCCCTGTGGTGTACTGGTGCTAGACCCACAACCAAGTGGACCCAGACTCAAGTCCTGGGATGGCAGAGACAACTTGGCCCTGACCCTTTCATGCAGTACCTCCTGCTCATCCAGCTGAGAAAAGGTATGGGACTTATCTGAGGAACTGTAACCTTGCTGCCAGGCAGGAGTGGAAGGCAAGGAATCCTCCCTTTGTGTGTGTGTGTGTGTGTGTGTGCTACAAGGGACCAGAAATGGTCTGTTCTTCGCTCAAGAACTAATAATTATATTGGTCTGTCATGGACATGAAAGCTTTTTATTTGTGTGCATCATTTGGCAGGATATTACTAAACATAGTGAGAATGTTAACATACATGCTGACATATCCTTTCAGGTTGCCTTGAATTTGTCATTGTTAGCAAGTTTACTCATTCTGAAAATATCACTTGTTAAAGGGCTGTTAGAGGGAAATGACATTATGTTATCTTATGACATTACTGCCAAGTGAGGTAACAATGAATTACTGTAAAATCACAAGTTGGCATAATAGGGTGCAGTCTTCGTGGACTTCTTGAAATTCCAATTTATGTGGAATACCACTGAGAAAGTCTTGGAAAGCCCATCTACTGGCTCAAGGTCTTTAGTTTTGTACCCTTCCTCCCTCTAGAGTTTCCTGCATCTTGCTTTGAGGACATGATGCTGACTGAAAAGGTTGTGGTTGAAGGTCAGGAGGTGTGAGTTATGTCCATCTTTAGATAAACTTTGTATTTACTAAGCCATTTGATAGCAGCTTTTTTTAATTGTATTAGTTTTTTTTTTTTTTTTATTTATTATTTTTATACCTTATTGGTTTTGCTGTGCAGTTTACCCTAGTGCAGTGATGTCACTGAATATTGATCCTCTTCCCCTTGAGACATGAAGGCTAAGGTGTTAGTGTGTGTGTGTGTGTGTGCTTGCTACCATCTTTCACAGAAAATGTCAGCCTATAATTATAGGGACTGTAATTCATAAAGTCCATTGCTGCTTGTTTATTAGTTTGTTTGTAGGTCATTATGCTGTAACTCCTGTCATGTAGTCTTTGGTCTGCCTATTAATGCTCATTTGATTCATGCTTCAAAATATTTAACACATCACCCTTCTCATCCTTCTCTTACATGGGCAAAACCAACAGTCCATCTTCATTATTTCAAAGATGCAGGTGTTCTAGATCTCTCAACTCCATATTGTGGTAGTCATCTCTCAGAACCATCACATATCTACCTTGCCTTTTCAACACAATCCAGTTAAAGTTGCATCACAATCATTCATTAAATTTTGCATTTATGAATTTATACAATTTATCTCATATGTAGAGCATGCCATCTCTCCTGTGTCTGTACCAAGCTGATGTCCTCTTGAGGGAGAATAGCCTCGTCTCATTGTAAGAATCCCCATCCCCTTGCCTCATCCTTATTCCATGTGCTAGGAATGTGCTGATGTAATTCTTCCAGTGTCACCAGGTGCTGTCTCCTGCAACTTCTACCCATTCTTAATTTTTACTTTACATTTAGATTCTATTCCATCCTGTGTAGAAGTTTGTTAGTGAAGTCAACACACTGCAGGAGCTAATCTATATCAGTGCTTTCCACTTCAAAATCAAATAGCCATAAAAGTGGGGATAAAGATGACATATTCTTTAGACACTTGCAATATATATATATTTCATCTTAATTGCCCATCCATCCCACTTACAAATTGGAAAAATTCATACACCAAGCAAAAAAAAAAAAAAAAAAAAAAAAAAAAAAAAAAAAAAAAAAAAAAAAAACTGGCTCAAAATGACTAACTGGCCATTAAAATATACTATTTTTTACTCTATTAAACAATAAAAAGCCTTCATAAGGCATAGCTGTTAACAAAATAGTTGTGGTTCACCACAGACAATTTCACCCGGTCAGTGCGAGAAAAGGAAATATTTACATTCATATACAAAGGTAAAAATACATAAAATCTACACAAGACTTAAATGAAGTATGTATATTCTATATTTGGTATCACCAGAAAGCACAAGTAACTATGATGTGTGACTTAATTTTTTTTTATTTTAGCACAATGGGCTCAAATTATCTTATATTGTCGACTTTTATCTATTTTAGTTTAATCAATAATGTTTGTTTGTATGAAATACTTTTGCCTTTTACATTACCACAAAAAATAAATTCTTCATTTTAAGAAAAATTATTTTCTTATTCAAAGAATTTAAATTTGGTATTTTTTACTTATTTCAGCATCACACATTTTCATGTCAGGTCTTGCCACTCATCTCTCATGTTTGGCATGTTAGACATGGCTGATTGTATCATCTCTCATTATGAACACTTTAATGTATCATCTCATTATGAACACTTTATGTATTATCTCTCTCTCTCATTATGAACACTAATGTAATCACCACTGAATTTCAAGCAGTTCTTCGTTCTTCCAAGTCTCTTCTTTGATTCAAGGATTCTTTTCTCTTTGCATATTGTTTCGCCAAGATTATTTTTATTAATCATATAATTTCTAAGGTGTGACTTTTTCCCTTAATTTTTCAACACTTGCTCCAGGTGTGTGTGTGTTAATACAACAAGCATGCACATGCTTACCAAATGGTTGTAGGAAATATTTACCAAAGAAACCAATATAATTAATGAAACTAGTATATAACAACAAGAATCAGAAGATTACTGTTCTACAGAATAAGAACACTTGATAGTCACTAGATTAACTACAGTAAACAGAGGGTGAGGGGAGGTGACCAACCAACCATCTGTAAAGCTAAAACTCACTTCTCCTCACACAACTGAATTATAAAATGCCCTGAAGAGAATGGCAGTTCAGGAATCTATGTCCACATCAAAATCCACTAAAATGAAGTAATGTGGCAATTATAGAATTACTGGCTACTTGGGTGTGCAGGAAGGGTGGACAAGGGGTAAGGGAGATGTTGGTGTCTCAGTGGCTCTCAGGTTCCTCATCGTCATCGTCAGAGTAATCATCATCCACCAGCGATGCCCCAGCACGGCCAGAAAAATCAAATCTGGAAGTTTTTGCTGGAGGACTGAAAAAAAAAAAATAAATAAATAAATAAATAAATTTAAAAATTAAACATTTTGTTCTAGGATAACCTTAAAAGCTTTGACTGTAATATCCTTTCATAATTTGTTATATATATGGGTTGAAAATAGTTTATCTGAAATTTTAATATTCAGAAACCTATAAAATTCTGTAGTTTTCATATGTTGATGCTGTCACCAAGAAGCTGCATTTATCTTTGCCTATGAAGCTTCCAAGTTCAAAATCAAATGCAAGTTTTTTTGTATAGGTTACTCTTATGAATGTTACTACTATCCTAGGTTATAAATGTTCCACAACCTGTATAAAAGAAATATCAGTCATAAATATCAATATTGGAGGCTAATATAATGCTGCTGAGCTAAATTTCATAGCAAATAATTGATTCCACAAATATTGTAGCATATTTGCTAACAAAATATTTGCCATCCAACACAATTCAATAAGTGATAAAAAATCAAATCTGGATGAAACACTTTATTATGCATTTAAACTGGATGAAACACTTTATTATGCATTTAAACTGGATGAAACACTTTATTATGCATTTTCATTATTGTGGTAGTTGTGCTGAAGGAAGTATCTTTGCCCAGGGAAAGCTCTAAATCCAAGGAGACTTTCCTTTATGATACTGGACTAATATATATTTTTGAGAGTGTTGTCAGGCCTGCCACATTATATATATATTATTGTATGGGTAAGATTCCTTTCATGGAAGTGAATGTTTTTCATAATCTCACAGAATTGTTTAACTTACAGCAGATCTATGTAAGAGAGGATGCAATTATATAGTTTTTGACAAGTAAGTAAAGTTGAGTGATCAGAGCAGCAGCAGCAGTAGTTAATGACAGCTGGCTGAGTGTGGCGTGCATTTCATGGAGTAGCGAGTGGGTTGTAGTGTTCTGTAGTACACTTGTGGCAACCATGAAATAGTTTATTCAAAGTCAAACAAAAAGGAAGTTGTGAGAGCATGTCCTCTACCACCACCACCATTGGAGGGAAGAGAGTAACAGCAGTGGTGGTGATGGTGTACACATGCTCAGAACTTTTATGGTTGCTGTAAGTGTACTAAAGGACACCTCTGCCCATGAATATAATATGAAGCATCAGTGAGGAGATAAGAAGAAGAGAGAATAGGCACATTGTTAGGAGTAAACTGCTGCTTTTCTCACTCCACACTTCCCATGAATGAATTTTGTATTAACACTCATGTGTTCTTTACAAGTGGGTTGCTGCTATCTTATGTGAATATCACTAAACTTTGTGGCATTTAATGTAGTGAGGGCTGTCCTTATGTGTGTTGGTTTACAATTTCAGTGTGCTAGTTTGCATGCTAATTAAATTATTTAATCTAATTATTTTCTAATTATTTATTTAATTTTCAGAGAAGAGAAAAGAGCTGAGAGCAGAGGAGAGTGTAGAGGGCAGAAAAGGAGAGGAAAGGAGCTAAGGGAACAAGATAAGGAGAGGAAAGAAGGGCAGAGGGGGAGAGGAGAGAAGAGAGCAGAAGGAATAAAGGAAGGAGAGAAGAGAGCTGAGGTACAAGCATGAAAGAAGAGAAGAACTGAGAGCACAAAAGGAGGAGAGGAGAGAAGATAGAAGAGAAGAGAGAACACAGAGGACAGAAGGAAAAACACAACCTCTCTCAAAATTAAGTAAACAAATAAAATTATAATAAAACTTATTTGCTAGTTGTTCTCCCCTCCCTACCCTTTTTATACCCTCCCTCCATGTCTGTGTGTGTGCATAAAAACCCCATGGGATATCACTACTAATACAGTATATGGCAACACTTGAATCCTTGCCCCATTGCTTTGGTTGGCAAAAATGGTCAGTTTTAATGAAAAAGCTTGCCTGCATAAATTTTGAGTTCTCATTATATTAACTCCAATCCTCTGCACAGCTTTGAGTAACATACATATATAGAATTTCTGTAATGTCTGAGAAATGCACAAGTGAGGCTAATATATAGTGATTGAGTGTCACAAATTAAGGCCCAGTACTAAGGAAAGACGGCAGCAAACCAGTCTTAATCAAGTTTCAATATGCTGTCTGGTCTCTTGAAGCTTTGGGAGATTGTGAGAGATACTCTACCACAAATAAGTGCATCATGGCATCCCAAAAGTGGTAGGACTGGGCTCACACAGTGTTAAATAGAAGAAAATCTCACCATTACTGCAAGACCACTAAATAGGAACAGAATCCTATGCTTCTCCAGAATGTCTTTGTGGTGGAGTATCTTGCATTCTCCTAAGGCCTTGCACTCGAGAAACCAGGCAGCATATTGTAAAGTATGGTAAAGTTATGGTAGTTTGCTGACACATTTACTTAGTACTGTGCCTAATTTGTAGCATATTGTACATATTGATAAAGTTATGGTAGTTTGCTGACATTTCATTAGTAATGTGCCTAATTTGTAGCATTCAGTCATGCAAATATGTTAATTACTCAAACCTCTGGAGAGGGTAAGGATGGAGATACTTTGAGAAAGTTTCCATTTCTCCAGACAAGCATTATCAAAACTGCTTTTGTCAATCAAAGCAATGGGTGAAAACACAAGTGTCACCATATACTAACTAGTAATGATCTTTTCCAATGTCACTTTTCTGTGATGGATACCATGGCAAAATAATAAGCATGCCAGTTGGTGACATGCAACTAACTATAACTAGTATAATTCTTTTTACTAGCTGAATGCATATCAAAAGACAACCAACATAAATTACGACTGAAAATACTTTCCTCAAACCAACTGCTTTTAATGAATTCTCAACCTATGTACACAATATATATGATTCTGTAGCATCACTTTAGTATTACAAAATCTGTCTGTTCACAATCTGATATTCAATTAATTAATTAATTCATTCTTTACTCACCTGCTACAATCTTCTGAAGACTGGCTGCCTGCTTTGGGTGAGGATGGTGGTGACAGGGCCATCATAACTGAGTCCTTTTTCTCGGTGAGGTATTGTGTGAGGCGACCGTCCCGACCAAAGAGCATAAGGAAAGCATCAATGAACTCCCGACTCTTCTCCTCCCATTTCATGATAAGATCTGTTCGCTTGCCTTCAATGTCCTCAAACATTTCCTTTCCTTTCTTCTTTAGGTCATCAATTTTATTTTGGAGACGATATTTCTTTTCCTGCAGAAACAGACAAAAATTAAGCTGAAGGCAGGGACACAAAATTCTAACAATTACTCATGGTTACATTTATATTTATTATGTGATCTACTTATTGTTATTTATTTTTTCTTCTTACTAGTGGGAGGTAGGATTGGCAGAGAGAGAGAGAGAGAGAGGAAAAAACTGCATTAATGTGTTAGTACAGAAATACCAGTGAATGTGTGTAATATATATATATATATATATATATATATATATATATATATATATATATATATATATATATATATATATATATATATATATATTACACAAATTCACTGGTATTTCTGTACTAACACATTTATGCATAGTTTTTTCCTCTCTCTCTCTCTCTTTCTCTCTCTCTCTCTCTCTCTCTCTCTCTCTCTCTCTCTCACACACACACACACACATATATATATAAAATACACACACTTTCACTGGCATTTCTATACTCACACACACACTTATGCATAGTTTTTCCTTTCCTTTCCCTCTCTGCCAATCCTACTTACCCACTGGTAAGTTTAGGGTGGTGTCAGCCTGAGTATTATACTGTAATTATTTAGTACTTAATACGGCTTGGGTAGTTAAAGAAGAATGAGAGATAAGAGGACTGATGATCAATACAAGTAAAATGGAGGCGATGGTAAACCAAGGGAGAAACAGTGCAACATCAGGGTTGGCAATGAGAATATTAAAAAGTGAACATTTTAAATACTTGGTAAGTGAAATCACTCAAGATGCCTGCTGTTTCAAAATCAAGAAAAGAATTGCTCTGGCTAGGAAAAATTTATGTAAAATGAGAACATTGCTGACAAATTCACATATAGTGGTCAGCACCAGAAAAAGGTTGGTTGAAACATTCAAATGGTCAGTTTTATTATATGGTTGTGAATCACAGACAATGAACAAAGAGATGCAAAGAAAGTTGGAAGCTATGGCGATGTGGTGCTGGAGAAGAATGTCAAAGATACTGTAGACGGCAAGAAAGACTAATAAAGTCCTAGAGAGGATGGATACAGGAAGAGCTGATGAAGAAACTTAAGAAACATAAGAAGTTTGTGGGTCCTATTATGAGGAAGTAAGAATCTGAAAACCTAAGTTTGACAGGCAAAATTGAAGGAAAGAAAACAAGAGGATGGCCAAGAGAGAAGTTTAAGAATAGCTTGGTCAGATATACTGGATTGACAGACAGAGCTGCTGGACTCATGCAGAAGAAAAGTGACAAGGAATGGTTTTCTGTGGTCGCTGTCTTCAGGGGAATGGCACTGCAGTAAGTGAAAGTTTAGTATATTTATACATTTTTTTGTGTACCACACAACTTATGGATGGAAGAGGGATTGGATGTGTTAAAACACACAGATAGATGGCGACATGCTCTAGCAAGCAATGAAAACTAAACTTTTCTACGTACGTTGATGTAAGACACATTGAGCTCCTTGGCACTGTAACCACGTGCAAGGTTCCTTCTCACGTAGACGTCGTAGTCCTTCACAATTCGGGAAACCACGTCACTGGTGGACACACCTTCTGTGCGTTCCGTCGACACAAACATTCCACGAGCCTTTATGTGTGCATAGACATCTGTGGCGCTGCCAGTTGTGTAAGGGATGTCGTCGTGTGCTACAAAATCAATCTGGTCAAGAAGGAAAAAAAAGAGGAGGGTATATTAAATAATCTGTTTATAAATTGTTACAAAAAGGAATGCAAAAAAGTTTAAAAGAAAAATCAATTAATACTCTGCATGTTTTCACTTACTTTCTATGATGTGTCTCTCTCACCTTGTGCTTTTCAAGGAACTCATCATCCAGGGTCCAGGGGCAAGCTGTGATGACTTCGTCCACATAGCGACAATGTCTCACAGCCTCATAACGCTCATCCTCTGTCATTACCGTCCTTCCTTTCCTCTCATGAGTCATGGCATCACTATTCACTGTTCAAGGCAAGAATATATGAACTGTAATATATTGATAATTAGGATTTTTTTTTGCACACAGTAAAAAAAGGGAAAGTACCAAACATACATTTTTGTGAGTATACACTACCTGCTGTGTTGACAGATTTGGCTATTCTAAGTTACTATTTATAAAGCCTACATATTATTTATGAGATGATGAATGTAGTGGATTTATGCTGTATGTGCCGAGTTTGGTCTTGAGGTGCTCATCTTATATCAAATCAACATTATTACTCTCCTTTGACTGCTGTCTCAAATGAAAGTATCAATAACAACTACACATTCCTAGGACATTACTGACAAGGCAAAGGTACCCACAACTTATCACAAAGTTGTATTGAGACAATCTGAAGTGCAGTGGGTATCATACACACAATCTGAAACACAATGGGTATCATATACTCTTGCCACAGACATACCCAGTGAAACCTTTTTAATGAACTCAAGCTGTAGCTCTACAATTTAATGGAATCTTTTTAATTTTGTCTTTTTTTTTTTTTTAAGCCACTGTCAAAAGAAGCTGGCAACAAATGAGCAGCAAGCATGGCACAGACTCATGATGAAAGAAACATTACTTTTTAAATAATTCAAACATCTCCCCTTCCTTAACGTTTTTTTTTTCTTGTGGCCTCTTCAAATATCAGTCTCTTTACCTCTGCAAAAGTAAAGCTTCTCTATTTTTCAGTCCATTCATTAACTTATGAATTATATAATTAGGACTCTCTCTATTCTTACTTGAAATGCTTCTTAACAATTTCTTCAAACACAATATTATGTAAAATTTGTTTAAAGTATATATCTGTGATGGATTCCAAACAAATAACAAGTATTAATTGTTTACCATTACCCAGCATTCACTTATCATCTTTGTACCAACCACTGTGTCTTACCTCCCACTATGAGGTAAACATTTGGAAAGAGATTTTTGGCCTGCATGAGTTGCCTGGCGTGGCCCTGGTGAAAAAGGTCGTAGATGCCGTCTGCATAGACTCGTACAGCCCGAGGTGCTTTCCCTGCCCGGGCCATCTCCAGGGTAATCTTTTGAGAGTAATTGCAAGCCTCTCGTTCCCTGATGGCCTCCTCATCGTAGTCGAAAGGCGCTGGCTTACAGATGGTCTGAGTTAGGGGGGGAAGAGGCAGGAACCAGTTATTGATTTATTGAGTCATGAAAACATCAGGTGCTATTACCTAGGCAGCTCTCCTTCAAATCTTTGTCATACCTGAATATTTTTCAAGTTAATTTTGTCTCAGTCTTTTCCCACAGAGACAGCTGTATTCTTCAATAAAACAAATTTATTTTTCTTCTTTTTTCTCACACTTTCATTTTTAGCAAGGACTAGGAAGCAAATATCTCCATAAATTGATAAATTTCAAAATTGCAAGTAAAACATGCCAATACAACAATTCAAATTGAAAGTGTTGTATGATATGTAAAAAGTAAAACAAAAACTTATCTAATAAACAATAAGTAAAACTATTCCAGCAAGGGGAAATATCACTAAATGTGTTCATTTTAATGCCAGTTTAATAATTTTTGTCTTCCTACATCAGGCTAACAACTGCTTCCGTAAGTCATCAAACTTAACAAGCATAACAATATATGAGCATGTGACACTGTGCTGCAATGAAAAACTGCATGAACCAATGAGGAGTTTCTATCAGCACTTGAACCAAGTGAAAACAACTTTGGAAAACCTACAAAATTCCAATCCCAGCATCACATTATACATTTTTATGTGTAAAAAAAAAAAAAAAAAATGCAATGTCTACTACAGAAAAATTAATTCTTGCCAAAGGTAGATCTTCAAAAGTTGGGTATGTAATTAGGGTATTTGAGACCTGCCTCTGTGCTGCTACAGGAGTGATGACTTAACAGTTTATGTCCTAAACTACAAATTTAAGTACAAGAAAAAAATAAAATACGAGTTCAAGTAAGTTGGAAAAAAAGTTTTAAAATTAAGCCAGAACATAATACATAAATATAAAACTCCACTTCAGATAAGAGTGAAAGCTCCACTGGAAAACATTTACACAAGGATATTATTTACCCAAGAGTTGAAAGTTTTCTTCTTGAAAATCTAGCAGCTTAGATACAAAAATCAATCCTTGCTGTGAATAGGAAAGCTCTTTCCATCAAATAAAATCAACTTGTGGAAATAAGGTTTTATTTACAGACTGCCAAAAATCTGTAAATAATTAAAAGCACTCAAGCATATATATAATTCCTATCAATATTTTTGGGGGGAAGCAAAAATGCCTCCATTATGTTGCAGAGCACGGCATTACTGTACATTAATAAACATAGGAACATGTAAACCACTGTTTCATAAAAGATGTCATGCAGTTAATATTAATAAGTATGGTGCAAGTTGGTGACATGTGAGCCTTGGTAGGGAAGTGGCCCCAACAGTTAGTAAGCGAAAAACAAAAACAAACATATTAAGATGTTAGTTTGGTAATATCACAAGTTAGCTTCTAGGAAATGGGATACCTGTACCAAACCTGTCTCAAATGTGAATATTTACAGAAGTCTCTCTCTCTCTCTCTCTCTCTCTTTTGTGCTCTTACTTACTTCTCCAACTGCTAATATATCCATCTCCAAGCTCTTGCACACTTTCCTCTCTCACTTCAATCTGATATTTTCTCTCCAATCACTACCCACACCTTACTTTCCCACTACCATTACTGCTGCCATACTCACATTCACCTCTTTATTTGTTTGCATCTTTGCTAAAAACTGCAGCAAGATCCGACCCTTCAAACATCCCTCAGCAGATTCACGTCTAACAAATTCTTTTCATAATTTCTGATCCAATGCTCTACAATTGATCACACTCTAATGCTCATCTCTCTTTCTCCAAGCATATCTGTGATTCAACTTATGCTGAAAGGTACTCACTAAGAATTACCTCCTTTCCCCACACACCTCCATCAGATGCTCATTCTTTTCACTCATTCCATCCACAACCCACCTCCCCACCACACCCACCTCAGTTTTTCTAACCTTTTGGTCATATTTCAAATTATGACAACCCCTTTCTGTTAA
This sequence comes from Scylla paramamosain, assembly GCF_035594125.1. Taxonomy (NCBI): domain Eukaryota; kingdom Metazoa; phylum Arthropoda; class Malacostraca; order Decapoda; family Portunidae; genus Scylla; species Scylla paramamosain. Next base: position 40,359,833 of record NC_087152.1, on the reverse strand, counting down.
TTTTTCCCAGACTTTCACATGTGGTAAATTCTTTATATAATGCACTTAGAGGGAGGGCCATGTTCTTACTTACACCCAAGAGATCTGCTACACTTGACTGTGATGAAGTCTATATCACACTTTACAGGAACAATCAAATGATTGTTTGAACATGAACATATGAACATTGATTGATGTTATAAATTCTGTGAGTGGTTATGGCACAACACTGCTGCTACCTGTTGCCATCCTGTTTGTCCTTGTCATCACCACCCTCATTGCTCATCTCAGCACTCATAAAGGCCTCCAGTGCCACATCACATGTAGCAGATTTTGTGCTGGCATGTCAGACTTGTTTCAGCTGACAAACATTCCAAACAGTCATGATCAACCCCTACTGCATGTGGTACCATGTTATGCATTACTCACTCCTGCCACTCCTTGTGACTCCACTGTTCTGGCTGTTCTGATTGTGACATAGGCCTAGACTAGTGCTGTGGTGGATAGGGAGAATGATACTGAAAAAAAAAAAAAGTAAGAAGCAAGGCAAACAGAGTGGTGGTGGATGGAGTCAGCACATGTTAACTGCTGTGTAAAGTGTGTGTGCTTACTCAAAGAGACTAGAAATGATCTGTGTCACACTCTGTGAGCAGAGACAAAGAGAAAAAACTCAAACCTAACTAATCTCCCTTCAAGAAAGCCCATCACGGCCAGTCTGGTCTCCTCAATAGACCCACTGATAGCTGCAAAAGATTACCAGATTGCCATCTGTAAGACTGCTACAATTTACCATCTGGTCTACTAGAATAACAAAATTTTGCACAAATGCATACACAACTAGTTCCTTAGTTATTGAGGCCACAAGACTGTACAACTCAGTACCAGTCCCAGGTTTAGATAAATGAAAAAGGTTGTGTCAGGAACACAATCCAAGATAAAACATTTGTCAGATCACTATAAGGACCCAATCTGCTGTGATGATACCTACTAGCAAGGACAAGATGAAAGAATAGTAGTAATACCTGCACGTGTGTGTGTGTTTGTACGTACACACACACACACACACACACACACACACACACACACACTTTATCTGTTTTTCTTATCCTTTTCTTTAATACGTGTAACCAAATAAACAAACTCCACAAACTCTTCCTCTCACACACACACACACACACACACACACACACACACACACACACACACACACACACACACACACACACACACACACACACACACACAGGTACATACACAGAAGGGCAGGGTAGGTCAACACACCCTATTAGTAACAACGGGTTGGAGGCACACAATAAAAACTTGCAGTGCTTACCATTTTCTTTTCCAACTCAGCAAAATATTCCCTGGTCCTAACTCTCTGCCTTTTCAATTTCCTCTCCTCATCCTCATCATCCAACTCCTCCTCCTCCACCTCCTCCTCCACCTCCTCTTCCTAAAGAAAATTTCACATTTTAATAAAGTGTGTTAAAAGTAATTAGTATTAAATGTTTATGAGGACCATTAAAAAAAAATTATAATTGAGAATTCCAGCCAAACCAGCACAACATTTGGATCTACTGTACTACTTGCACCAAACCTTTCATCTCTTGCATGGTTAACAAATTATTCAAGTATATTTTCTGTATCCTCCTTGGTATCATGAAAATCTACAAATATATGAATAGTGAAAAATGTATCAGAGGCATATGTTTCTGTATAAAGAAAACTAATACAGCATTTTCTTAAATTATCATCTATCACATCCACCACCTCAACACCTACAACCTTCTCACTCATATCTCCTTACACAATTAGTTTTGTTGTCACCTGCACTTCCCATGGCAATCTCACACTTTTTTTAATTTTTTTTATTCTAGAGTTGCTCATTTTCTTGCATTCCATAACAATTTTTTTTATATACATGAAGAAACAACAGAGCTGACATTATTTTTTATACCCGTCTTGCACCAATCAGCATTGCACAAATCTGGAGTACATTACAGAAGGTTTACCTCTAGTCATTCATAAAGCTCTCTCTTCTTTTTCCTTCATGGTTTATCTTTAGTCATTCATAAAGCTATCTCTTCTCTTTCCTTCACATTAAATCTAATTCTTAGTGCTGGATATAAAAATTATTTTCAAGTCAGTCCGCATCATATGCAAGGTTCATCCTCCAATGTCCCTTCAATTTATACCTATTTTATGATGCCTTGTACATTGTACATTTTTTATTCTTTTACAAAATTAATGAAATTTTCCACTCCACATAGTCTGCTTCCCAAAATGCTCATCCATATGGTACTACTACTTACTGCCTCATCAAGTCTACATCTTAGAGATAAGTATGTACTGTTTACAAAAATGGTCATTTGATCAAGAACTAATTCTCATTACATTAAGAATTTATGATATTAACATCATACACAAACCCTAGTTATCTGCTATAATGCAAAACCATATATTCTAGATAGCTGAGCTCAGATATCACACAGCAATAAACTTTCAAGGTGGCCAGTACTGAAAAGACTGAGAACATGAAAGTGTCATACTATGAATAGCCATCCTAAAGATACAGTGGACACAATGAGGTAAAATGTAAACCAGAAATCATATTATATATATATATATATATATATATATATATATATATATATATATATATATATATATATATATATATATATATATATATATATATATATATATATACCACAAAGAAACCAATGGCATTTGGGTTGCATTCCCAATGATGCACCAAGTTCTTTTGCATCTTGATTCTCAAATCCAATATTTGTGGTGTTTCCAAAATAATTCAATTAAAAATTCACACAAAAAATATCATCTCACAGTGATCATGTCATCCAGCCACAAATTACTCTTTTCCTGATAGAATCAAAGTCCTAACTTTAGCAGAATGAAGTTTTGTTTTCTTTTATGTAGAACCAATTTAGTGGAAAACCTGTGTGACCAAGACTACTCCAGAATCTATGGTAGTTCCTAATGACACTTGCACTGTACTATTCAAAATTATACTGAAGGAAAAATACTACTCAATCACATATTCACTGCGTTGTTATTTTTATAGGGTTTCATACAGGGACAATTTTAAGCAATTTGTTCTGTTATCACTTCTTGTGGAGAACCACCGAGAAAAATGCTGTCCACATTCCTTTAATTGAGCCATTATCTCAAGAAAAGTTAACAATGTATCAACAATGTCAAGCATTTATCTTGCGGCACACTACCATCTGTTTAAATAAATGAAGGCAGCTTCCCTTGTGTTAGCTGGTGGTACCATCTGTTGTAAAAAGGTGTTGTAAAAAGGGTACCATCTTTCCAAGATGGTACCCTTTTCACAACACATGATCTCTCAGCCCTATATACTGTATGCTTTTGCATGGTTCCATCTGCCAGATTATGGAACATCACTGCCACTACAAAGCAAGGTGAAAAGTGGAAATAAAGTTATATTTTTGCAAGGTGGTGATCATAAAACAATGCTGCATCAATCAAAACAAAAAATTTCCTTATGAAAACATTTTTTTTTTGCCCAGTACTGTGATACCTAGTTTTGGATGCAGAACTGAGAGTACAGTGCTTGGCTCTGGTGCTGACATTCACATTGTAGATATGCATGTTGATGCAGAGCTTGAGTCTTTGTAACATCAGATCCTAGGGAATTTCTCCACAGCTGCAAGATTCTTCTCTTTCTCTCTCATGTAGTCAACATTCTTCCTTGTGTTGTTATACTCTGGTGTCTTTGGAAGCAGTGAAAAGAAAGAGTCTAGTAGTGATATTTGGGTCTTCTTGCTAGTTATTTGGGACTTGAGAGAATTTCATCTTTGTTACAGCACTCACTGTTTTCAATTGTGTAGGTCATTCTTCTTAATTATCTGCATAAAAAGATGTTATACTCCCTGAATAGCTGAAGTATGGCACTTAGTATACATGTCTCATATAACAAATATATACACGAGAGTTGTGTTTCACTTAATATATGTTAATTTATAGTGTGGTAATTATGCATAAAATGTATAACACAAGCCCATTTGACAACCTATTATTCATAATAAGAGCAATGCCACTTGGTATCAGCATGAGATGGTGGCTGAGAGGTGAGTGTAGAAGCAGTGAACTCAAGGTCCTGTGTCTGAGGAGCACTTAAGTGTACCATTGACCTACAATTTTTTTTTTTCTTTTTAATTTTTTATTCCCCACCAAGAGCAGGGGCCAGTCATCTCCACTTCCAGAAAGTACTTAAGTCTAGTGGCCACTTATCCAAACCTTTGGACACATAATTTAACAAAGCTTACAGGCAGGTGCCAGGCTATCAGGTTTGTCTAAGTGCTTGAAAGAGTGTATGAGTATTTGTACACTGGTTCAATCCTGTGCAAGCATGAAAGCATTAAGGGAGGCATGAAAATAAGTTTGTAAAAGAGGGCACATGGTGTAAGAAAGCTTTGACAATTGCTTTGAAACGTTCCATATTAATGTTGGTCAGCAATCTGTCACTTGAAGGCAGCTCACCAAGTTACACAGGACTGTGCAAATTGTATGTTGAGTCTTCTTGTTTCTAGGCCTTTCCCGAGAACTTTGTGTGGTCTTCTTTGGTATACCTATTCATGGTCCATCTTCCACTTCATTTTTTTTTTACACAATGCACCTGGCATAATGATATGCAAGGAATTAAAAATGGGACATAAATGTTCCTTAATCTTTCAAGAAGAAAAGTTTTGGTTAAAGGTTTAAACCACTCCATATTCATAACCCCAAACTGTAAGCTATGCGAAGAAATAAATACAAACACTCCACTTGTGAAAATACCTACTGTCTATTCAGAGATGCAATAGAAAACACACTGTACAATAGCTTGCAAGGTTGTGAAGTGAAAGAGCAAGAGGTGCCTACCCCGATGCGTGGTGCAGATGGGAAGGCTTGGTGGTGGGCTCGCTTCATGCTGCCTGGTGTGTTCTACTGGTTACAAGAAAATACTGTTCGTAATATCAGCACTGCCTCCTCTGCCAAGTTTACTTCCTCATGACTCAATACTAATAATAGTTTACCTAATTATACTTAAGCACACTGATTACTACATTACCTCATACTATACAGAGTGAGATGTCCAGATTCAGGAACATTTAAATGCACTGGCTGAATGAAAGAGCATTCGACAAACAGGACCATTCTGCTTTTACTTTGCATTCATATTACAGTTGTGGTCTCAGGGGCTGAAGGTTGCACTCTTGTACTCTGGCAACCCACCTGTCAACAGTCTTAAACCATGCATGCACTATGCCTTTGGAGTACTTGTCACTATTATTAACATAAACAGTCAGCAATGTCAAATACCCTTGCTAAATATAGTCAATTTCCAGCTTCAAAATATAATAGCAAATATGTCTTCATATATCACTAACAGTGATAAGTATTCCTAAAGTATACTATATGCATGGCTTCAGATGGGTAGATTGCTGAAGTATGATAATGGAACCTTCAATTCCCATAACTGTGATTATGGTGTCCCATTCAATGGCACAAACTCAGTTAAGAGTCCTGTCTGATGTTTTAAAATTTGCCAAAAGTCTGGTCAATCTCCTACCTTTCAAATTGTAATGGGTACAATCACAAATAATACATGCAACCTTGTGGTTTCCTTCCATTAACTTTTTTCATCATTTGGCATGAATCACAACTTTCAACATTCACCTGCACAACTGTTTACCATATGATTTCATTTCCCCTGTCCTTGTCACACAATAATTCTATGTTCAACATTTTCATTATTGAAATCCAACTATTTAAATTACTTTATTTATCTTGGCTTATCAACAGCTGGTCATATACAATATCAAAATTTTCAAGGAAAAGAACTTAGCTTTGAGCCCTCACCACTGCAACAGACAACTTTCTTTTCCCTGCATGGTGCACTTGTTCAAAGAAAAGAGGCATTCAGTAGGCAGCAGTGGGATTGTAAAGGCAAGGACCAACCAAGCCCTTCAGCTATTCAGGGACAGCTTCCACACCAGTTCCTTTCTTTTTCTATTTCATTATAATAACTATTTTATTTTACACTAGAAAGAGCTGGCCAAAAGAAAAAAAATAAGATAAAAAAATTACATGAAAGAGGCTACTGAAAAGCATCTCTTAAAAATCCAAGAGGATCCAGAAACTTGGAATAGAAGTAAGTTTGATTCTCAGTGAGTCTTGCATGTTTGTTATAATGAAAACTGCAAAGACTTGCTTATTTTTCAGCATTTTTTCACACTATCTTGCAGATCCAGCATTACTATTTTGCTTTCCAACAGTGTGCATCAGTGGCATCCTTTTCTAAACATTCAAATTATCTTTAAGTTACAATTGGAAAAAAAAAAAAAAAAAAAAAAAAAAAAAACATGTAACATGTAGGCCTTTTCCTTGGAGTATACATATCCCCATCACAGACACATCATTTTCATGTATATGTACAGTCACTACCCATAATAAATAGGTACCCCAGGCCTGCCTTAGCTAGCACCAGAACAGAGTTGTGCATCCCAATGCAAGATACTTTTGTTTGCCAGGGAATAAATGTTGAGAGAGAGAGAGAGAGAGAGAGAGAGAGAGAGAGAGAGAGAGAGAGAGAGAGAGAGAGAGAGAGAGAGAGAGAGAGAGAGAGAGAGAGAGAGAGAGAGAGAGAGAGAGAGAGAGAGAGAGAGAGAGAGAGAGAGAGAGAGAGAGAGAGAGAGAGAGAGAGAGAGAGAGAGAGAGAGAGAGAGAGAGAGAGAATGCTGGTGGTGGTTATGGTGGGCCTAGCGTTCTTACTATGGGTAGTGACTGTACATGAAAAGTATCTTAATGCACAATACTACATTGTAATATTGGTACCACCCAGTTTGCTGGGGATGCACCAAAAGGAAGACCGTACATCAGATTTTAAAAGAATATAAAATGCTACTGAAAAAAAAAAAAAAAAAAAAAGAATGGGAGAACGTAAAAATCTGCACATCATATTTTAAAACAATATCAAATGTTACTCAAAAGCAAATGGGAGAACATATGTGCAAAAGCACTAATGCTGAGGTGCATTGCCAGCAAACAAAAGAGATAACACTGGACTGAAAAGAGTGTGCAAAATGTAACTAAGAGTGGAGCAACAATATTTTAAGTCTTAGCAGTAAAAAAATTGTACAGATATCCTGATGGACAGCTCTGAACAATGTTTGACGGGTGCATAACAGTAACGTGGTAAGCATGTAATGAGAACACCAAACACTTGGGAGACACTCCTTGAACAGCTGTGTGGAGCTTGTCTTGCCTCCACAATCCTAGAAGCTTTGGCTGAATACTCATTTCTCTTAAAATGCTGCAAAGTTAAGGTGGGATTGTAAAAATCAGACCTTCTTGAAAATCTGTGGTTGTCTTATAAAACTAGTCGCCTCATAAGTAAGTGTTTTCAATCTTACAACACATTTCTTCATGATCACAGTATCTCTACTATCATTCAATGCATCCCTCCTGTCACATTTAGTCTACTCTTTTTCATGCCTTTTCCTATCTTTTCCTTACTGACAGAAACCACCTACATATCCTTAACTTACACACAGCATACAATCAAGGAAATTTCACACAAGCAATCTTTCATCAATATTCTCTTTTTATCAGCTACCTATAACTTCCTCTTTTCTTGTATACCTATCAACTTCTTAGCTCACAGACTTGCCCTTGTTCACTTCCCTTGCTCTATGAATTTTTTTTTTTTTTTTATATATATATAATGCAAGTATTAAAGTGTTTACAGTGTTTAAAGTATATCAAATTAACATTTTCACAACAATCAGTATCCAATTCTCTATGTTCTTTAATCACTCCTTTTTCTATTTCACAGTTTCTCCTATAGAACAACACATTCCTGTCTACATATATATCAGATCTTAGACAAACTGATAAAAATTTCATATACTGCAATTGCTTAACTGACACCATGTGCACTAACTTCTGACCATTATAAATAGAACAATTAGTCAATAGCTCATTAATGGTGAATAATGTATACATGTTATACAACAAAAATTATGAATGTTTTTTTATAGCAATTGTATAAAACAGTGAAAATGCTGAACTTGCTACAAAATGCTTTCTTACAGTAAAAACTACTGGGTAATATGCAGTATGGCAGAGGAGGACAGGCTAGATGCACATTTCCAAGTGTACTGAGGAGGAGCAGGACATGACAAGATAAGCTTTGCCACACCACAGTCAAAAGTCCATCACACCACCTACTTCACCACCACTAAAACAAGGGAATGATGTCAAGGTCGTTACTTTGTTTAAGTAGTTTGGGAACAAAAAACATCCAAAGATTTTTTTTTATACAGTTGTAAAGTTCAGAAGATATTGTTACCTGACAACTAACACTCCATAAATGTACACTTAAAGGGCACTAACATATCATGATGGATTAGAAAAGCCAAACTTTTACAAAGTCTAATTAAACTGACTAAGATGACTTTTACTTGTAAAAGCTGTCACCTCTGTCATTATCTAATCAGTTTCCTGGCCCCAGACATTATGATCGCTAAAAGTTAATGAGTAAAAACTGGTAAGTCACTGACCTTCTCCTTTTATCAGGAGTGATATCTGCTCTCACTTATATAAAACACCTTATACACTTTATCTTAACATATGGCAGTCACATGCACAAATAGAAACAAGAATAAAATAAAATAAAATAAAATAAATAAATAAATAAATAAAAATAAACAAATAAACAAATAATAATAATAATAATAATAATAATAATAATAATAATAATAATAATAATAATAATAATAATAATAATAATAATAATAATTATTATTATTATTAATTTACTAACAAACTAAATAAATAAAAGAAATAAAATAGATAAGCAATTTTATATATATATATATATATATATATATATATATATATATATATATATATATATATATATATATATATATATATATATATATATATATATATATATATATATATATATATATATATATATATATATATATATATATATATATATATATATATATATATATATATATATATATATATATATATATATATATATATATATATATATATATATATATATATAATTGCTTACCACCAATACAGTTGTCTTCTGTCCCCACATTCTAATGGACACAAAGAGACGTATTGAGCTTTTCACTAAAACTTTAAAAGTTTGCTCTTATATTTTCTGCATTCCTATAAACAATAAGAGGACAGAGCAAGTGTCATGACATGCTGAGGGGTAAAACATCCAGAGATGATGCAGCACAGCCTGGGACTTGTCAAGAGGAAGAGAGTCATGGGTGTTCAACTCCCACTTGAATATGGCCCTCAAGTCTTCCATGGAGACTCAAGTGATGTTAAGTTCCATGCCAGTGTTCAATGAATGGCACACACAGCACTCCTTGAGCCACAGCTTCAGAGACCTGGCAGTTTGGCACAGAGCAACATGCTGTACAAAGATGATAGCATGGCACGTTTTGGGAGACTTTGGTAGACAGTCACACAGCAGCTCCAGATTTATAGATTCATTATGTGTTTTTGGGTTATGCTACTCATGAGAGAAGTGATGCTACACCACACTAAAGTCTTGGGTTCTCTGCATTAAATTTTCTGCATGATGGTCATAGATTAATTACATGTTACTGCTGCACAACTTTTAAGGTTCAAAAAGAAGTGTTGAAGGCTTTCCCTGATGACTTTTACTGCTGCTTAATTTGACGTCAACAATTTCCCTCACCTGCTTCCTATATCTTTGAATTTAATGGTATCTGACACCAGTCTGCTGTGACATAAACCTTGAAGAGATGTGAAGTCATCGCTGCAATTCCTCCATACAATGTTAGATCATCATTATCCCTCAAGAAAGCTCCAATGCAATATACAGAAAAGCTGGCTATGCAAGGGGAGGTTAGAGGAAGATGGCATGATTGTGTTTCTGCCTCTTGACAGCTGTAGAGATTGTGTATTGCCTTCTTTATACAATTGTCTTTACCATCTGATAGTTTTGTCACTTTTCACACTCCCTTCTATTCAATATCGATCTTTTTCAAAATCCATGAAAAAACTTTAGATATGATACATTTTTTAACAAAAAATTGAATTGTTCCTGTTTCACAAAACCACATTATTTCAACTGCCTAGACTAAATCCAGTTTCTGGTCATTCCTACATATAATGTACTATGGGGAAAAAGTCTTGATGCACTATGTGTGGGAAACATTATGACTGTACAGAAGGAAGGAAACTAAAGCATAGCATGAGGCCAGCAGTTGACCCAATTTTCAGTATTCATTGAACTCCCTATGCAATATTTTTTTTTACCCAAAGTAAATTATCTCTCTACATGCAACTCAAATAATCATTCCCAATCTGCACCCACTCAACCAAATTCACTGGTCTCCCCTGGATGAAGCAAACACTAGCAAGCTACAAATTATGACTCAGGATCTGCTACACTACCAGACCCACAGACTCATGGGTGTTGTGGGACATGCAGCATAACATTTCCTCCCTTCAGATTTTGGAATTCATCAAGGTATTTGAGGATCAGAAGCAACCTTGTTTCACTCAGTTATTTCACATTACCTCATTACAAGCCACTGCATAACAGTTCTGCACCCTCAAATCATCTCACTGATCAATGGCCAAACATGTGATCATCCTGAGTCCAAACTATACATTTCATACAGCTCTGTATCACTGTCCTCATCCCTAAACCATCCCATGGTCTGATCTCATGACCATGATACAATACAATTCACCTTGAATACAAATGAAATACAAACATGGACATCTAAGCACATGAGAATATGTTATCTTTGCTGAGTAATGAAAATTGCAAGTTCCATATTTCATGAACTTCATCTTGGTTTTCAGAAATACAGCACACATGAATAATGGAAAGAGGCACTTAGACTAATATATGACCAACAAAGATAAAATAGTGGTGCATATTATGTGTCATTCAAAATCTGAGATCATATTAAATAAAAACCTTAAAATTATACAACATAAATTCAAGTAATTACACTATGCATCTCTTCAGTAATGGCATTCTCAACATGATTCATCTTACAATGAGCTGAAAAAAAAACTTAAAATTACTTTACCATTCCACACTTAAGATTTTTGTCAATGTAGCCCAAAAGCACAACAATCTAATGTTACCAGCAAAACTACAAGACCTTTCGCACAATTTAAGAACAAAACAGAGTTAAGAATTACCGGTTTCTTGAGGGGTGGGGTGATGGGCAAGACATGCTCCTTCATCGGCTTGATGGGAAGCAGGGATTCTGCATGGCTTCGTTTCCTTCCGACACTGACCGACTCGTGTGTCCCACCTGAAACTGAACTTCATGTAAACTACCAATGCAGCACAAAAAATATGTAAATAAATCAATAGATAGAAAATAAAATAAAGGAATAAAAAAAAAAATTTAAATCAAGCTGAATTCAACTTTAACTCCCATCCATAATATTTCATGAAACAAAATTACAAAGTTTAAAAGAGTTTAAAGACTCATTTTCTGAAACTCTGACAATCCTTATCTGTGAGAAGTGCAATGAGGATAAACTGGAAAGCTGATGAAATACAGAGAATTTGAAATATAGAGAATTTATGAGAAGCAGGTGGCATGAAAGAAAAATTATGGTCATTTTTGAGGCTCATTTCCACCCCAGCCATCATTTGTGAGGGCTGTGCAGAAGGAAAGTTGGAGATCACCTTGTTGGCAAGTGAATATGTACACTCTGGTTCCTTTCCCACATCACATCTTGCCCCATTAATCTTTTACATATTGTTCCAACCTTATAACTCAAATTAGAAACACTCTCTCTCTCTCTCTCTCTCTCTCTCTCTCTCTCTCTCTCTCTCTCTCTCTCTCTCTCTCTCTCTCTCTCTCTCTCTCTTCTCTTCTCTTCTCTTCTCTTCTCTTCTCTTCTCTTCTCTTCTCTCATCTGTAATCCTTATTTCACCTAATGTAACACTTAAAACAGCAGGCACATATCCATTAGGGTACAGCATGAATAAAATCAACATTACTCACCAACAGCTATACACATACACATTACTAATCAGTTAATAAAAAAATATCCAGAATACAGTGAACCACTACATAAATGTGAAAAGGCTTCTGAATTAAAGCTTAACTGTAAAAGCTCTCAGGAAATGGGAAAAAAAGAGGATATAAGTGCAAAGGTAACAGAGGGCATTAAAAGGAAAGCATTGGTACCATAAGACTGCATAAGGTCAGTAAGAAAATACCTGTGCAGAAGGAAAAGGCAACAATGAATCCTGAACTGGCCATAACAATACTGGAGAAAATTTAATTGTTTGCAAGGTATTAATGGGAAATTTGGAAGTAGGAATCATGATCAGTGGAGAATACCTCAATAACACACCAGGTTTGCTAATAGTGTTCAGATAAGCAAATCTACAAATTAACAGGTGATTCTGTGACTCTACCCACCTATATATTTCTTTTGCCTGTACACTTACCAGATGGTGAGATTCTTAAAAAAATAACCTGTTCAACTATTATGTTACTTATTTTGCAAGTTATTTACTGAACTATATTTTGCTAATGGCATTGCACTTTTGTGTATAATGCTAGTAAGGGTATGTTCAAAATGGTGTTACTTAGCTGAGAGAAGCAAATCATACAAAAAAAAATAAAATAAATAAATAAACTCCACATTTCAAAAACAATGTGAGATACAGCAAAAAAAAAAAATAAAATAAAATAAATAAATAAATAAATAAACATTAAAAAGAGCAGTCCTCTTGTGTTTCAGAATACTTATGATGCATGAGCTCATCACATTAAAACTTATAATGAAAATGCACAGGATTTTTGAGTCTGCATCAGTGGAGCTGCCATACACTTACACTCTGCAGTCTTATGTAATTTTTCTAAACTGGTACTTTCAAATACTCTTTAACCATGTCTTCTGATGTGTTAAGAATGATGGTCACATTACAATCTCTTGGAAATGCCTCACTGTACCCCACACTTCACTTCTTCTCCACCTGCAACCTTCTGCAACCTGGCAGAGAAATGAGCACAGTAAAGAAGACCCCAGAGAGACAGAGCACCAATAACTATATGTTTGTGACATCTCACTGGACATTTTCTAATGTCCTTCACTGGTGCATGGCCACAACTAGCTATTTACTTTCACTTGAGCAGACTTTCCAGACATTTTTAGTTTGACCACCATTGCCAAAACACCAAAAATACACAGGAAAGATGCACTTATGATCATGAACTCTATTAGTGAGTGAAGGTAGGTATATTATTTTTTCCCACTATGAACAAACTTATAAAAACTGGGAATTATGGAAATAACCTTAGTCTACCAATTTTGAGACCAACTACTTTATTTCTACACAAAAATATAATGCATCTTTTGTAAATCGTGGTCAACACATTGAAATTAAAGAACTGAATTGATCTAAACCTAATTTAAGCCTTGGATGAAAACATTATTTCAGTATTACACAAAAAACGTACGAATGAATTTATCTAATAGTACATAATTTCATCAGTTTACAGCCTGATCTAATACCAGTGCCACCATGCCCCTGGTGTTAAGTACATGAGGGTACATATTCATGATGTAAGACATGCACTGACTGATAGCAATACATATCTCTATTTGTCCACTTCATACTTATATCTTACCATGTATGGCTGCTGTATGATAGACCAAAACATTACATAAGTCCGAGCTACTGACATACACACGGATCATTACGTAACAAACACACAGTATTGATAGGCACAATTAACCCAAATGTTTTGCCTCGGACCCAAATAGTGAAGAAAAACATGCGATTCACTGCTAACACAATTTAACCACAATCTTGCCTCACTGCTTGTAGGGAGATGATGCCTTTATGGACCTATCACCAAAGGCACAGATAAAAGTTTTGGGAAATAATGGAAGAAAACGGTAAAAATTAACCTGTCGGGTCAGCGCCGTTGGTCCCCGCAGCCGCCATAACAACCTTTGCTACCAGGCCAACTCACACTAAGGACGGCACTCACACTTCTAACTTATGGCACTGTCTTCACCCAAGTTGACACACAATTGCACTTAGACAACTATTAATACCTCTCTGCATGATAGATTAATGTTTGGATATTTGAGATGAGTGATTCCACGGTTTGGTCTGTTGGCTGGCTAGTATTGTGAGAGTGGAAGGCGCGTGTGATCGCCTAATAGGGGTGGCAGATGGAGGGGTGAGATGGTGTGGGATGAGGTGGGGTGGGGATGTAAAGATCGCTCTCTCAAGTGTTCCTGAGATAGCCTTGTAGCCTTATGTATTATGCAAGGCCCTACGCACTCACTTACCAACTGGCTAACGCATTTGGGTACTACGCATGTGAAACGTGTGTAGTAACGGTACTTTGTAGGAGAGACTCTAATGATGATGATTGATGATGATGATGATGACGGTCATCTAACCATTCACTAAATCTACATATGAAAAATCTAGCTAAAATAACTAATCAACTTACTAAAATAATCTTCAAGCATGTAACGTTAAAATATTTCCTCGAATCTCTATAAATCCGTTCTTACGTCATCTTCCGGCACCTATACTACTATAACACGACAGAACAAAGAATACGCCTGCGATAGAACAACTTTGTAAATGTCACGAGGGAGTACGTCATCTGGTGATTCACGAAAGGCGTGTGTGTGTGTGTGTGTGTGTGCCACGTCTTCAAGTGTGATGCGCTCTGCCCGCCCACGCACGCACCGCCATGGGCAAGTAGTCTCATCGTCATGCTTTGCCCTCACACTATGACTATTTTCAAAGGTCATATATATGATTAGCCGGATTCTCAAAAGTATTGCTCCTGTTGATAATATAGAAATCTTGTTAATCTTTCACTAGAACCATAAAAAAAAAATAAATAAATAAATAAAAAACCCGTGTAACTTCACCTCGAGCATTTAGAAAGAAGTGGAGGTGCGGTAGCGGAAGTGTTTCAGCATATTGGTTACGGATGTTATACCGACAATTATGGATCACGCACACACACACACACACACACACACACACACACACGCTCGTATAATACTTGGCTTTTTATCATTAAACCTCTTAATGTGATAACAGTGATATCGACAATGCAAGACGTTACTCGCTCACTCTACACGCTTCATATGTTTGCTGTTTTACATTAACATATTGATAGAAACTATCTATACGACATTTAGTTATAGACTATAAAGTAAGATTGTTACAGCATAGCAAAGACGTCCTCTTTAACGACACAGACCTTAATCATAACAAGCTTCTGACTGAGGAGGCAGCTACTCAGTTGGGGAGAGGCGGTTACGAGTGTATAGTGAAGAGTGAAGCCAATGCTGCGTTATCGATTAGGACATTCCTCTGCATCTGGGTAATCAGAGTACACACCTGCAGATAAAGGAACATGGGTTTCTGTATCTATTTATGTATCACTGTTAGTTTCATATGTAAAATGTATGGACCATATTTTGAAACGTTTCTGCGCGGCATTCCACTGCTTTCAGAAGGGGTTTTAAGGATATTTTTACGAGTCTAATGATAGATTAACAAGATGTCTACATTATTAACGGGAGAAACACTCGTGAGAACTCGGGAAACCATCTTTGTGGCCTTTGAAAATATTCGTGATGAGAGAGCAAAGCGTTACAGAATACAAACCTATGTGCCATGGCAGAGGCCGCAACCTGAATATCGAAGCCTGTAACATGCATGTGTTTATTCCAAATGGTGCTTCCTAGTAGTGTTGATATGGATACTTTATACAGCACTGTTGATAACTGAGAGTAGATTGGGTTTCTAATATGCTTTGAGTTCGGTTAAGTTAAGCAAGCAAGGGGTCCGACCATATATTTTTTAGATCTTGGATACAACAACCTACTGGAGCCTTCCTAGGTCAGACAACAGCCAGTGATTAACCTGTTGCTTTACAACCCATCAGATGAAACTTTGGTGTCTCGCTCTCTCTTTGTATTGAGCATTGCCTATAACTATCACACGTTGACTACGCCTTTCACACATGATGGATACTGTAAAGTTAAGCGGATCTATGAACTACCAGAATCACATTACGATTTATTTCTTTGTCTGCGATAGGCAATAATTCACAGTACCAAAAACAATGTATGGAATCTAAACTCATCAACAAGAAAGATGATAAAGAAAAAAAAAAAAAGATTTTGCAATTTCTAGCCAGTACAACGTTTGGAGGTGGCTGTAAAACAAGAAAAAAAAAAAAAAACTGGTTAGTAATTAAGGAAAGATGGTGCCAAATAGCAATGAAACCATTAATACTGACTGGAGCTGTATTTATGATGTAATCACACCGTAAGAAGGTAAAGACTGTGACCGAGTTGTGCAGTTATGCTACGTGTGGGTCTTACCAATGTGAATCCTGCCTCAGCCTCTCTGTTCTGACGCCCTAATGCTACTATTCCACTACACAAGGGACGTTTCTTTCATGTAACTGCTACAGGGCGCTCCATTCGTGTGTGTGTGTGTGTGTGTGTGTGGCTGCCACCCTTCGTAGGATGTCAGTCTGTTATAGATACAGTTCATCACATCTAAATTTCATAGGTATTGCGCTATATTTTGAGTGACCAAATCCGTATAGTTAGATCTTCAGAGACCAAGTGAAATTATTGTTGAGTTAGTCATACACCTTACCCTTCCTGTAATCTACTTCCCACCAAAGAAAACGTTCATTTGTAGTAGGCAGTGGGAGACGCCTCAATTCGTCATCCTCATTTCTCATAACATGTTAGCCGATTATCAATTATATCATAATATATACAGAGTTCATGTCACTGAATGAGTTTTCACAGATGAATAAGGAATTACTGTCCTTGTGCAAAAAGCGTGTGGTGCCTGAGAGGTCTGCGCCTTGACCATATTCTGGACCGTGATGAGGCGATTTGCACTGTGTTGGTAGAAGAATGCAAGAATATTTGAATAACGGAAAGGGGAGAGGAGAAGCGTTGTGGGAGAGGGAACGACAGGAGGAACACTGAGGAAAGGTGAGAGTTTTGTGAGGTTTGAACTGTCACTGGGAGGGTAACACTGACGATCACAGTCCAGTGCATGATCTTCAACACACACACACACACACAGGATAATTATAGGTAATGCAATCTAAAAACTAATACGTAAAAGACAAACGAAGCCATGTGTATCAGTTAACTTGAAGCATTTGAATCTGAACGATCGATTTACTACAATTAATATTTCACCAGGTGCTAGTACCACCTTTACTTGAGGAACTCTGGTCGGGAGAAAGAAAGAATGAGTCACACTTGCACGTCCTAGAAATCAGAAATCAGACCTAGGCGTATATTAATCAGCTTTACATTCTTTAAGACAAGCAAGTGAAGACCTCTTGGCATCTGTAACGACAACAGTGATGGTCGATAGGCTAAAGAAGGCCTGCATTGATTCCTGATACCTTAATGCAATAGTAAGAAAATCTCATTTCTGGAACAATGTGTCAGTCATGATATCATAGGCTAATTTACTTCTTTGAGCACATATTAATCTATTTCATCTTTTAAAAAAAAAATCAATAATATAAGCTGTTTTAACATTCCTAGTCAGGGCTGCCATCTCCATTAACTCCAATAACACTTTCCATTGATGGCGATTCCTACTTATATTCCTAACCATCTCGGACACACTCAACATTGTATAATTTTCTCATCTTTTAATAGTTCACCATGAATATTTTTCATTGGCGGTGATTCCTGCTCATATTCCTAACCATCTCAGACGCATTCAACATTCTATAATTTTCTTCACTTTTAACAATCCACCTTATGATGTCAAAACAGGTTGGTCGTTTCTCATGGGAGTTACAGATTACTATCAAGAGGATCGTATTCGAAGCTTCATGACTGCTCTACGTATTTCCGTCCTGAGCACACGTATAGGTGAGACTGTTCTAATGTACATTGTTGCATTCAGCCACTCTTGCCTGGATAGAGCACACCTGAGTTTGAAAACAGAAACGCATCATGAACACACGGGTATTCCTTCGGCGGGTAGGTGCTCGCGTGCTCATCTCAGTTTCTACATTTAGCTTTGAGATGTTTCTTTTTCGGGAACTTTGTCAATTACCGTTTTGATTAGTGTGTGTGAGAGAGAGAGAGAGAGAGAGAGAGAGAGAGAGAGAGAGAGAGAGAGAGAGAGCATAATCACATTACCTTCACAGGTTGTCGCCTGCACTGGCTGGCTCTCAGCTTGTCAAAACAACCACAAAGTCAACAGCTGACAATCCATTGCGTCACTTCTATAAACAATCCGTAATTGAATGCGTTTATGAATAAAATTGCTGAACACCGTGCCATTACCCATGTTAGGCATTGTTATGTTTCTGTTTTACAGTTACCGACATTGAAAAGAATGTCGGAGATGAGATGTGGGGTTTATGATCATGCAACAGACTTCTAACCTGCACAGCTGGATATGCCGGCCAAACCAACAAGACAGATTTCTCAGACAATAACGCCCCTATTATCATCAAATAACGAAAGACAGCGACATCTAGTAACAGGCAACTGAAATGCGGCGGCTGCACACCAGTACGGTCACGGACTGAAGCCCCGAACCTCAACCTCACGACCCTAAGAAGTTGTACCATTATCGAATTCACGAGCGCGGTTACATGATGAAGTCACGAGATGAGAGGAGTCAAATATAATCCTCAAAATTCACGTCACGAGCCAAGAAGGGAGACTCACCTCAGACACTACGTCGTGAGCTTCTCCACTCTCTGTATGTGATAGAGTACGGTTAGTATAATGTATATTGTACACGAAAAAGAAAACCAGGTACTTCCTCCCCTCTCATCAGCATAATCCAAGGCATTCTTACACCTCTATAAACTGCTGTGAAATCTTCGCCAGCAATATATTTTGGACCCAAAGAAGTAGGTGGCGCCACGCTCATGAAATCATAGCGGAGGATGGCTGTGATGGAGGGAAGGACTCAACCATCGATTTGGATCTAAAATATGCTGCTGGCAGGGAAATTTCGTTGCAGTTTTGAAGTCGGTGCAACGCTGGGTACTTGATGAACGTACAGTTTTCTCCTGGCATTTCTTGTCTTAGTAGATGACGCCTCATGACCGCATAAATAACATCACTTGGAAGCAGTGCACGTGTTCTCTGCCTAGTGATGCCCACCATATGTAGGTTGTCCATTCAGCTGAGTTGCTGGCCAGGAGTGTTGGATTTGAAACGGCACTCCCTCACGTATCCCTTCTCATTCTCTGGGTGTTCTGCTTTTTCATTTCTTTTTCCTTTTCTCTTATTACCCAAAATTTATTCACTGCTCTGTTTCCTCAATATACTTATTTTCAAACAGGAGAAACATTCATAGGAAGTAGTAGTTATGCTATCGAGCTTTATTTTCAAGATTCTCTTTTTCCTTATCTCAATTCGGCATATATGACCCTTTTCGACACACTAGCTTTTCGAAAAATATTTCACATTCACCTCCACCAGCTAGTGTTCTAACATTATACGCGGTAAGGTCAACGTTCCCAAGAAAGCCTGTCTGAACTGAAGAATTCTTACCATCTCTGAAGTACACCCACCCGCCCCAGTGTCTAACTGTCCCAATACCGCTGGTGCTGGTGCTATGGTAAGGACATGGTGGTCGTGGTCAGAGTGGTTGAGCCAGATAGCACTAGCTTAAGGCGTCTTGGCGGGAGGCTTATGATGCAGAGATCGCCATACTCCTCTACGCTCCTCTCCTATACAGGGCCAACCCAACAGGGTCATGGTCCAGGTGACTACGGCTCTAGGACTCCAGCTGTCTTATAGAGGAGTCGCCTGCCTGACGCTCAGCAGGACATGAGCGTTGAATTCTCTGACGTGAAATACAATTCACCCTCACAACGGTTCAGCTTTCCCTGTGTCCTGCGATCCATATTGTCCCGGGGAGTGGTGGTGAATGTAATACAGTATTTCCTCCTGGTCACTAATGATTTTTTACCTTACTGTTACACATAAAATTCCTCGTGATGAGTGTTTCCTCTGGGTCCAATGAACCTCTTATGTGTCGTAATACTTTAGTGTCTCGACCACACTCATCAGAAAATACATGATGTTGCATAAACCTGTAAACAATATATATATATATATATATATATATATATATATATATATATATATATATATATATATATATATATATATATATATATATATATATATATATATATATATATATATATATATATATATATATATATATATATATATATATATATATATATATATATATATATAATAGGCCAACACGTACAATCAAATTTTGTAAATGCATGTAACTTATACAGTAGCTCTTTACCACTGGACCAGGGAACAAAACCAATCCGCCAGGTACCACAGCGTTCAGTGGATGCGCGCGCCTGCCCGAGCATCACTCCTCCCGTGAGTCGCCATGTCCGCTGTAATCGTTTAGGTGTTACAAATACTAAACAGTTCTAAAACACTATAAACTACCCAATAATTTTTGTACGCAAACACTGCCAAAACACTAAGAACACAACACATACCTTCATTACAGTACATCAAAATTCAATACCAGGGAGCACCCGGGCGCCAGGCAAGTAGCAGCGGCCTGAGTCCCACACCAACGACGACTGCCGTGCCAGGTACCCGCTGCCCACTGACCACGCGCCAGGCGGCACGTAGACAGTAAGTAGTTAATCATGTAATTACCCTAACACAAATTCACGTTATTAATAACAAACAAGACACTTAAATGACGTTTATCTTTTACACAGGTAAGACTCCTTAATTAAATACACCAACTACAATACAATTTATTTATAAAAAAAAAAAAAAATACGAGTACGTATACATTTCTCGAATTTTTCTCTAAGATCTCGAGAAACAGTGAGTTACTGTGATTTCCAGGTGAATGTCGGAGGTGTACTACTGTCGAACACTGAGTGTGTCTTGTAGTGGTGCTGTGGCCGACGTGACTACTGTAATTCTCCTGCCGCCGCCCGAAGGGACGCTTGGTGCCTTAAAATGATGACAGCTGGAAGTGTGTGCAGGTTGGCAGCGCTCACAACTACATGAATATATTCATGATTATAGATCTCTGATTACATAAGTAAGGTTAGTGAAATCCTACTTAAAGGAATGAATAACGGACGCCAAAATATATTACAAAGAGGGAAACTATAAAAAGTAGTTAGGTAGTATGAGAAGCTGTTTACTTATCACCAGTAACAAATTGTTCACGAAAAGCTCCCTGGTGTGTGGCGTGGCGTGGTCATGCAGCTCCACCCATGGCCCTCCACATCCACTGGCCTACATACATACAAGTCAGTCACGCTGCTACCTCAGAAAATAACTGCACATCTAATCACTATAAAATGGACACCATTATTGGACACTGTTACCACCACCTCTCCCTCCTTACTCCGCCCACGCGGCCACGCCTCCCTTCTCTCCTGTCTCTCCCTGCAGAGGAACACTTCACATTCAGGTGCTTGCAGTGTAAAAACAATTCCAGGCGCGTCAATTAAGTAGGACATTAATGGCGAGCAGGAGTCTCTTGATACACCCGGGCATCTTTATTATCATAGGTGCGCATCCTCGTAAAAATGAAGCGCAAGTAAAAATAAAAATACTAGTAAATTTCAATACTGCGGTATGTACGTACGCGTCCTCATAAAATATAGCGAATGTAAATAAATTAATAAATAAACGAAAAAGAAAATATAAAGAAAAGCTGCTCATTGTATATAACTCCTCCTTCTCCTCCTCCTCCTCCTCCTCCTCCTCCTCCTCCTCTTCCTCCTCCTCCTGCAGAAGAAGAAGAAGAAGAAGAAGAAGAACAACAACAACAACAACAACAACAACAACAACAACAACAACAACAACAACAACAACAACAACAACAACAACAACAACAACAACAACAACAACAACAACAAGGGAAAAGACGATGTTAACTTGAGAACTACCAAAAAACAAATATGAATTATCATGAGAGAGAGAGAGAGAGAGAGAGAGAGAGAGAGAGAGAGAGAGAGAGAGAGAGAGAGAGAGAGAGAGAGAGAGAGAGAGAGAGAAATAACCTGTCAGACCGATAAATTCTCTCTCTTTTCCGTCCCGTGGTGCAAACATTAATCCACCATTACTGTGAGGGAATGGAGGGTGTGTGGTGAATGGGAGACGAAGGAGAGACGAGGAAGGGGGAGGACGTGAGGCAATGATAGACACGGGCGGAAAAAGAGCAGGACGAGAAAGAAGAAGAGAAAGAAAGAGATAAGAATACTGGATGGTAAAGTCATGAAATTGTGGAGCTGAGTTTGGAATGAAGAGGAGAAATATTGGAATTAAAGAAATGAAGAATGGAATTAAGGGACTAAAGATTGGAATAAAGGTGATAAAGAGGAGAAAGACTGGAATTAAAGGGAACGAGACTGGAAGTAAATGTATAAAACTTGGTGTTAAAAGGGATAAAGACTGGAATTAAAGGGAAAGAGAATGAAATTAAACGGAACGAGAGTAGAACTGAAGAGAAGGAGACTGCGATTAAAGGAAAGGAAGAGAAAGAAACTTGAAATTAAGGGAAGAAAGCTGGAATCAAAGGGAAAGGTGCTGGAATTAAAGGGAAGGAGACTGGAATTAAGAAGATAAGGACTGAAGTTAAGAGAAAGATTGGAGTTAAGGGATAAAGACTGGAATTAAACTGAAGGAGACTGGAATTACAATGAAGGAGACTGGAATTACATAAGAGAAAGACAACAGTAAGAATTAAGAGGAAGAATCTCGAAGTTAATCTGAACAGTAACCCACCCACTTAGCCATTCACGTGACTGTAAATAGAGATGCGAAAAATGACAACATAAGAAAAATAAATAAAAAACGTGTGCGAAAACAATGATATAGAAAAAAAAATGTAATGATTAAATATTATATTGGATTATTTACGAGTGAGATC
>NC_087152.1:40311816-40331816 GCF_035594125.1 Scylla paramamosain | reverse complement strand
AAAGAAGTGCAATACTGACGTTTGAGGGTTAATCCTTTTTTTCCCTGTCCGAGAGTACCGGGCTGGCAAGAGTACAATACAATATTAATCCGAGGTAAATATTTATATATATTTTTTTATAGTCCAGGATATTGAAACGTCGCCAGCAGGTGCACGCGCTGCCTTACTAACGCACACTCGTCTGTAGTAAAACTTGTGCCAGTCCTCCATTATTCAGCAGCGACATGTCACCTCCTATCTAATGGAGGCTGTTGTTTGCCTGATTTAACTCCCTCAAAACTAAGCCTTGAGGCCCCATCCACTTGACCTGCCCCACCTGGCCCATACCCCGTCCTCTCCCATGATCTGTGCGTCTCCCTCACCCACTGCATCCCCTCATTCCCCTCATCACCGACACCACCACCATCACCACCATCTGGCCGCCGCCCACCTGCCTGAGTCTGCTTGGGATCACCTGACTCGCTCGTATTTAGTACTTGCCGCGCCACACATTCCTTGGACCACTGGCAAAGAAGTTTATATACTGTACAAGATTCCTTCGCGTTAAGTAACAGACACACTGCCAGCTGCCGGGCTGCGGGTTGCCGAGTGGGAACTGCTCAACTTACCCGGTGTTCCCTGCAGGAGCGGCCGAGGGTACAGCGTGACAAGACACCACCGGGCAGGGAACTCGAACCCAGGGCCTCTTGGTTGCGATCTAAATACGATAGCCACTATATCACCGAACCACACACACACACACACACACACACGTTACTAGGCAATACTGAGAGCTGGATTAAGTCTTGCCAAACCCGAGTGATGCAACATTCAATTCCACCTCCTACACACTGGCATGAATCAGTGAGTGAGTGTACGGAGCTATGTTCCTGTATGTTGCAGATCTTTTTGCGTTTACTTTCTAAGAGGGACTTGTGGGCTGAAGGGGAACGCGATGAAGCTTTATAAACTTTACTTGATATTATTTTAAAATATATTCAGAACTCATGCGATCATATAACTTCTGACAGGTATATACACAACATCCTTTGCACGGGTGATAAAAGTTATGTAATATGGACTGGCCTCTCTTCAAATGATTTATATACGATAGAGCGCGCGTCAAAACAAGCCCTGTGGAGTCTAGTGCTACATCAGTACGATCCCCCACACCTGGCCAAGCACCTGGCCTCTCAACGTAACAGAAAGACCCGCGCACTTAACGCAAACATGAAACACAAATAAATAAAGAGGTAGATAAATGGAAAGATAAATAGATAATAAAAGTAAAAATTCCTTAAGGACTGAGCGTGTTTTCTCGCACTTAAGAGCGTGATTTAAAGAAACACTTACGGTGAATGGTGAAATCCTACTCTCTCTCTCTCTCTCTCTCTTTCTCTCTCTCTCTCTCTCTCTCTCTCTCTCTCTCTCTCTCTCTCTCTCTCTCTTTTTCTTAAAGATAAAACGCGCGCGTGTGTTTGTGTGTGTGTGTGTGTGTGTGTGTGTGTGTGTGTGTGTGTGTGTGTGTGTGTGTGTGTGCGTGTTTGTGTGTGTATGTGTGTGTGTGTGTGTGTGTGTGTGTGTGTGTGTGTGTGTGTGTGTGTGTGTGTGTGTGTGTGTGTGTGTGTATACGTGGTTACATCAATATGTCCCTTTTTACAAACACACACACACACACACACACACACACACACACACACACACACACACACACAGGGCTTTGACACTCGCCTCTAAAAATGCAGGCTGGACTAAGGCGGGACGGCTGTTTGGGGGCTGAGGCGGGGCGGGGCGGGATGGGGTGGGGTGAGGCGGGGCGGGGTGAGGCGGGGCGGTGCCAGAAGGGGCGGCGAGGCGTGAGGCGGCGGTGGTGGTGGTGGTGGTGGTGAGAGGGGGAGGAGCCACAGTGCAGGGAAAAACTATAAAGGCTGGAGGTGGAAAAGAATACGTTTTTTGAGAGAGAGAGAGAGAGAGAGAGAGAGAGAGAGAGAGAGAGAGAGAGAGAGAGAGAGAGAGAGAGAGAGAGAGAGAGAGAGAGAGAGAGTTGGGGGGGACCAGGGAGTATCGGATGTCGACACTTTCTCCTCCTTCATCTTGATAAATGGTTCTGCCCCATATAAGTGTTGTTTCCTCTTCTATCTTGCAAAATTGTGAGGACTTTCCCTTCACACACACACACACACACACACACACACACACACACACACACACACACACACACACACACACACACACACACAGATAGATGGGAAGATAGACTTTATTGGTCACAAAAATACAGACTAAATAAAACACGAAGAATATAAATTAGGTTATGGTTCATATAAAGTCGTCAGAAGAGCATTTACACTAATGGATAACTCGATAAAAGAGAACGTTAATTACAAAACTAACGAGAGAATAATACTAAAATAAGAACATGATAAAACACACACACACACACACACACATACAACAGTTAAATAATGTATATAAGTAACAAAATACATAAATAAAGCGAATACACAGTACGAACAAAACCATAGGAGAAACGAACGTATGCAGAACAAGGGCCATTTTTTTTTTTTGCAAAGCAGAGTGAACGTTCATAACAGTTTTCATGGCCGCAGATGACGGCTGAAATATTTACGGAATTGCCACAGTCACGCACGAATATATTAATGTTTATAGCTCTCTAATTACATAAATAAGGCAAGTGAGATCCTGTGCATAATAAAGAATAATACGTACCGAAATACATTACTGAGAGGAAAGCTAGCAAAAATATGAATAAATAAAACAAAATAAAAATCATGGAAGCTATTTCAACAAGAGAAGAGGTGTAGAATTTCCAGTTGAGATTTTTAGTGAAGGGGAACTCAGATATGCTCAGTGCAGAGGAGAGGGATAGTTGTGGGTCACTGAGAAAGATGGAATAGCTGTCTGGAAGGTTGTGTTGAGTGGAGGGATGAAGGAATTGAGTTTTGAGGCGTTGGACATCACGAGGTCCATCCTTTCCCATTATGAAGTAATAGAAAGATCAGAAGTTAGGCGTTTTGTGGCCTCTCCTCGTGATCTGTTCAATTCATGCACTGTTGGGCGTCTGGCAAATTAAGTTGAGAAGTGCAGTATAGAATCATCAGCATAAGAGAGGATAGGAAGTTTCTGGGATGATTTACGAATAACAGGAATAGGATGGGTGATAGAACGAAACCTTGTGGAATATTATTATTGATAGGCATAGAAGAACAAAGACAGTCTACCACTACATCGAAAGAACGGCTGGAAAGGAAGGTAGAGTTAATGGGGTAGAGTTAAATGAGATATACACAGCACAGGTGAATATAGTGAGTGACAATAAAATCTTAGCCAGATGGTGGAAAATTCTGAAGACTCAATAACATAGGAAAGACAGAAGATTATATCACTGAGCACATCAACACAACAACAATCCTTGGAATAAAATTGAGGCTAGAGAAAGTAAGAGGGAACAGAGAAGGGTCGAGTTTCAGTGGCCTCAGACATTTGGGCTTCAGTGAGAAACAGGTGAGGTTTGGAAGAAGCAAGGCGATGTTCCACAGATTGAAAGTTACGTCCAACACTTGACTTCCAATCTGTGGTGTGTGTGTGTGTGTGTGTGTGTGTTCCCTCTCTCGCCTTAAGTGTGTCTCGGTCTCCAATGCACCACTCCAGGAGAAAGGGATTTATGGGCGTGTCTTTCCCTGAACTATCTAGGGGATGCTGAGACATGGAGAAAGAGAGAGAGAGAGAGAGAGAGAGAGAGAGAGAGAGAGAGAGAGAGAGAGAGAGAGAGAGAGAGAGAGAGAGAGTGTGTGTGTGTGTGTGTGTGTGTGTGTGTGTGTGTGTGTGTGTCTGTGTGTGTGTCCTGGGTAAATAATATAACAATTGCTCTTATATTCGAGCCGCACTTACTGGACAATTGAACACGCATCCCTCAAGTCCCTTTCTTTGACCAAAACACCACAATGAGCACAAGGCAATGATGGAGAAAGGAGACCAGGTGAATAAGATGATAATATTAACGTGAATAATAGATAAAAATGGTAATAATACAAAAAAGGAAGAGGAGGAGGAGGAGGAGAACGACTAAAGAGAATAAAAATATTAATAAGAAGAAGAGAAAAAGGAGTTTCTGTTCTATTCTTTCGCTGTATTTACTATATCATATCTGTCACTCCTTACTCAGCACCAAGGTCGCTTCTTCCCCCCCACACACCACACACCACACACCACACACCACACACCTCCCTGCACCTTTCTTTCCCTTCCTCCCTCACACACCTCACGCCTCTCTGCACCTTTCTCTCCCCTCCACACACCACACACCACACACCTCCCTGCACCTCTCTCCTCACCCTCGTTTCACACAAGACCGTTCTGCACACATTCCGGCCACCCCATCATCTCCCAACCCAATTTCTACTGTTTCACCTTGTCTCTCGCCACCAGACCCCCCTCATCCCCTCATCCCCTCAGCCCTGCGAGACTCACGGCATATGCAAGCTTCCAAGACATGCCAAGTACCATGACTATCCACAATGCGCGCTGGCAACTTTTCTCAGTCCGGTGTAATATTACTTTTCTTTCTCGGTTTTCTTTCGTCTTACATTAATTTTACTGTTCTTTGTTCCCTCTCGTTCGCTCTTGTTTTTTTTTTTTTTTTTCTTGTGATCTCCGTCCGTCAGCCTTTGTTGTTTTATGACCAGTATTTTGAAACGCTTAATGCTCTCTTAAGGAATATTTTCAAAGGGTTAAGAGATGATTAGACGAGTTCTCATGGGTGTTTTTCCTCATACTTGTTGTGCAATCCTTGTGAAACTATCAGCGGCATCACGAAAACGTCCTTGAAAGTGATTATAACCTTAACCAAAGCGGTATAAAAAAGTAGTCAAGATTCTTCTTCTTTCGGCTTCTGTTAGGATTTAAGGGCCAACCTTGTCCAACGCATTTGGTTTTCTGCGCCTTCCTCAGTCACACTTACTACAAACATGTCTTCCTTCACTTCATCCATAAACCTTCTCTTGGGTCTTTCGCTCTTTCTCCTGCTGGGTAGATCCACCTCCAGCATCTTCCTTCCCATATACTCCTCATCTCTCCTCTTTGACACGTCCATATCACCTCAGTCACACCTTTTTAGTTTTATTCCTAAACCGACGTACATGTGTTGTGCCTCTGAAAGGTCTACAAGGTCGAAGTTGTTAGGTCATCAGGGGTGTAAGCTCCCACAAAGGAAACAATTGTGTGTAGAGTGGCTGGCAAAGATTGTCTCAGGACTCGAGGGTGCTAGAGTCGAGAGCGAGCCGATAGCACTTGAGGAGGCGTCCAAATACCAATTCAGACTTGGATCGATGTTTAGTGGAAATTAAGGAGTTGACGATTAGTGTCATTGATATTATGTCTATGCCCTCAAAGTGATAAATCCATGCCAGTGTAGTTCAATCTCCTGTGCTGTAGCTAAGTAAACACAAGGCCAGTACTTCTTAAACACACGATTAGTTCCATCTGATATTCTTGCTTTGTTCTCGAAGTCATATTTCCACGCCAGTGTAATTCAGGCGCAATAAACACACGTAAACGCAAACACACCAAGGTTAGTACTTGGTAAACACGCAACAGATATGAAAACACAGTGGGGTCAGTACTTAGTAAATGCACGATTAGTTTAATTTGATATTGTGGTTGTGTCCTCGAGGTCATAGTTCCACGCGAGTGTAGTTCAGGCGCCGTGTGCTGGAGTACGTAAACACAAGGTCAGTACTTGGTAAGCACAGTAGCCTCCAGTGAACCTCCTGGTGGCAGCGGCGAGTGTCCGGGACAGGCTGAGCCGTAAATTATCTAGAGCGACATTCAAAAAAATTAACGACATCATTTTTGTGACATAATTACATTTTTTATAATAATGATAATCACAACAACGTGGGGGAAGGAGGGTGTTTAATATTAATTGCAAAAGTGATGGCCTCAAAATACTTTAGCTAGTGATGCGATTAGCGTTCAGTCTAATGTAACACGGATAGTTATTAAGAAAATGAATAGTCTAAGGCTTTTTTTTTCTTTATGTAAGAAGGGCAATGGCCTTAGGCTACAAAGAAAAAAAAAACGCAAGAAAAGAGCCTAGTGAAGTGCCAGTTCCTGAAGGATTATCCAAAATTGGAGAAGTGTCTTGAAACTTCTTTCCTGTTTACCTCAGCACGACAAAAGTTAAAGGAAATGATGTTGAAATGAATAGCAGCAGCAGCAGCAGCAGCAGCAGCAGCAGCAGTAGTAGTAGTAGTAGTAGTAGTAGTAGTAGTAGTAGTAGTGGTGGTGGTGGTGGTGATTGCTGTTGTGGTTGTTGTTGTTGTTGTTGTTGTTGTTGTTATTGTTGCTTTGTTGTTATAGCACTATGCAGAAGCAAAAACATTAATGTAAGGAGATATTTAAGGGAACAATTACTGACAATAATTCGTCAACAACAAAGAGAGAGAGAGAGAAAAAAAAATGACACAGGAACAGACGGAAACAAACAGCATAATACGGACGGTTAGACAAGAACAGCCGGATGCTTGCCTTGATAACGCCACACAATAAATCACCGCTGCTTGACTTCCTCACACGCACCTGTTCCCTGCTTCTGACGGGTCACCACCCGCCCTTCCTATCGCGCGCAAGTTATCTTGTTTGTTCCTTTATTTTCATTATCATCAAACGGCTCAGCTGGGAACGAAAGGTTTGTTGTTGTTGTTGTTGTTGTTGTTGTTTGTTTTATCTATGTATTTGTGTTCCTTTTGTATCTACTCCTTTGTTTTTGTATCTGTTGCTTTCTATCATCGTCATTAATATCACTATCATCGGTTTGCACGAGTCTACTCCAGAACGAAAGTCAAAAGTTTCCTATCCTATTTACATTTTTATTTTCATCATCATCGAACAGTCTAGCAGGGTGAAAAAAAGATCTGTTGCTGTTTATTTCCCTCCGTACTTGTATTTCTTTTGTATGTGTTCCTCTGTGTCATCATCAGTCTCTACCAGTCTACTAAAGTTAAAAAATTTATCCAGTGTGTAGGAGAGGTTGTCATATATCACGACACGCTAGGTTAGGAAGTCCTGGCGAGCTGTATCGTCATTATCACCATCATCAGTCTATGCGAGTGTACTGCAGGATGAGAGTCAAAAGTTTCGCACTGCTTAGGAGAGGTTGAACTACACAGCACGCCGCGCTAGCTTAGGAAGTGTTGGCGAGTTGCAAGATTACAACTTCCCAACTTGCGTACCGAACATATACTGCGTTGGGGTGACGGAGGACAAGCCCGGACTGCAGTCAACCTTCTTGATGTATATATGATTGTCTTAGTTCATTTATCTAATTCTATTTCGTCAATTTTTTCACGTTTTGTGGTCTTTAATGTTTTAATTTGATACTGTATTCGTGCTTTAGATCAGTTTTTTATTTGATTAGTGTATTTGATGTGCATGTTTGTGGTCAATAAAATATCTATCTATCTATCTATCTATTTATCTATCTAGGTCAAACATTCACTGCATCACTCGATTAAATCATATTACTTATTTCATTTCATAAACTATGATAATTCTACTAACCAAGTTTTTCACAATTACTATCTGATTTTATTTCATTAACTGTGACTATTCTACTATCCACGTTAATCACACTTCATCTCATTAACTGACGATTCTACTAAGAAAAATAATAGCACATGTTATAAAAAGCTCTGAAACGCTCGATAAACAAACACCTCTGTCAGTGGTGTCTTTGGAAATTCTGCTCTAAATTTTCCATCACACTAAGAGGAAGCCATAAGATTCACAAGCTTAATGGAGCCCTAGACATTTCCTACCAAGTACTATACAAACAAATTATGTAGCGTGCTTCCTATACAGTGACGAGTTATTCTGATGAGCTGCCAGACTAAAAATGTAATCGTAAGAATATATGTATAACGAAAGTGAACCTGATCTTAGGAAAATGTACACCACTTCAAGATAACAAGGTGACAAACAAAATCCTCAGGGTCAGTAATTACGAGAACAGGTTCAGCTTTGATTAATTTAGGCTAGATTTTAAAAGAGATAGGAGGAAATTGGTTCTGAAATAGTGTGGTACATGAATGGAAAAGACCCAGTAATCAGGTTGTTAGTGCCGAGTCAACATGGAACTTTGAAAGACTTACTAATTTATGGATGGGAATGATAGTGGAAATAGCTAGATATGTTTTTAAATGGACTGCTACGTGTAGGACGTGTAAGCTTGATGGCTTCTTGTAGCTTCTCTCTCTCTCTCTCTCTCTCTCTCTCTCTCTCTCTCTCTCTCTCTCAATTGTCAAGAGTTTGGTTATATAATGTAGCTTTCCTTGCCTTTGTTGTTAATGGACCGCATATATATATATAGCCGATACGCCGCCCCCTCACCAGCTGGCCTTGTCTGAACACTCCTCACCTGCGCCACGTGCTCAAGTGTTCGAGCAAGGGTGCACTAATGATCATGCGTTGCCTTGACTGGAGGAGGTGAAGTAAATAGATTGATGGATTAATTGAAAAGTTTCGCGCCACAACATCGTGGTCATATGGCGCCGTTACATGTTAAAAAGCAACGAAAAGTGTGATAAAGTAGAAGAATAGAAACAGACAATGTTAAAAGCAACTAAAAAAAAATTGTGGTGTTGACTTGTGTTGGTGTTGTGGTGTTGTTGTGTTGTGTTGCGTTGTGTTGTGCTGTGGTGGTGGTGTGTTGGTGGTGTTGTGGTGTTGTGTTGGTGTTATGTTATGTTGGTGGTGTTCTGTTGTATTGTGTTGTGTTGTGCTGTGTTGGTGGTGTTGGTGTGTTGTGTTGTGGTGCGTTGGTGGCGTTGTGTTGTGTTTTGTGGTGTTGCGTGGTGTCGTGTTGGCGGTGGTCGCTACTCTTACTCCCTCCCACGTGTCGAGGCTCCTGGTTGAGTCTATCCCCCTTAAATTCTTTTCTTTTTTCTTTTTCTCTTTAATGTATTATTCCGCTCCTCTCACTTGTGTCTTTTCTTCCCTCTTTGAGTGAGTGTGTTTTAGATTTTATTTTGATCGTTTTTAGATTCTTGTTCCTTTACTCTCATTCCTTTTCTCTTTAATATATTTATTATACAACTTGTTTTTACTGCGGCGCTCCTTTTTCGTATTCTTTTCGCGTTTGTGTTTGTTTTACATTTGTTTGCTTCGTGTTTCGTAAATTTAATGTTACATAAACAAGTGGCAGAGACACTGTTCCCCTGCAACGCTACTCAAGGATGTTTTAAATGAGCTAAACAGATGAGAGAGAGAGAGAGAGAGAGAGAGAGAGAGAGAGAGAGAGAGAGAGAGAGAGAGAGAGAGAGAGAGAGAGAGAGAGAGAGAGAAATGCTTTCGCGTTACTAACTTCGTCGTTCACACTCACCGTCATTTCGAGAAACATCCTCCTCGAGATTACCAAACTTCACCCGCTTGGTGAAATTATAATAAGTTTGTTGAGAAAGATGAAAACTAAAAGTAAGAACAGTGACAAGGCATTTCCCGGCTTACACGAGAATGTAAACACATATAAATCTTATTAGAGTGGCACGTGTGTGTGTGTGTGTGTGTGTGTGTGTGTGTGTGTGTGTGTGTGTGTGTGTGTGTGTGTGTGTGTGTGTGTGTGTGTGTGCATGTGTGTGTGTGTGTGTGCGTGTGTGTGTGCACGTGTGTGTTTCGTGCTTTGTACTCGGCCTCTCATCGCCATTCACTACGTCACCTCCCCAGCATTTCAAAACCACACCCCCTCCACACTCACCACCACGTAGTTACCTCGCCCCGTCTTACCGCTCCTAGCCCTCACGCCCCTCCCCCACACCATGACCACCTGTCCCTCCCCCAATGCCTCCACACTATCCTACACACACCACCCACACCTATCCGCCCATCCGCCTCATCCATACTCCCTCAGATCGACTGATCCCCCACTTTCCCCCTCCAAGCCACATCCGCACACCAGCTTTGCACGGCAGCGTCGAGGCTCGCCACTGGCTCCTCGCCACACCCTGAGTACGACGTATGCCTCGCAGTCCCGCCACGCCTCCGCCACCCGCCGCCTCAGCCCCTGCCCAAACTTCGACCGGTGGAGAGCTGCAGCTTCTTGGCCGGGTGGAGGTGGTAGGCCGTCACGCTGTGGCATAGAACTGACTTAGAAATTGCTTTATTTGCTTGATTTTTTTGTGTGTGTGCATACGTGTGCGTGTACGTGTGTGTGTGTGTGTGTGTGTGTGTGTGTGTGTGTGTGTGTGTGTGTGTGTGTGTGTGTGTGTGTGTGTGTGTGTGTGTGTGGGTGTGTGTACTTCTGTGATGTATGTATCTATTTACGTGTATATACGAAGCTGATATCTCTGCAAAAGGGGATGGACGCTAACCGACACACACACACACACACACACACACACACACACAAACAAACACACACATTTGTGACTCATGAAGTACGTACTTTGTTTGCAAGTCTGTGTGACGAGAAATACGCATCCAAAGTAAGAATGCGCACACACACACACACACACACACACACACACACACACACACTCAGTACACACAAACACACAAGTTTGCCTCACTCGTGGCGGGATAACGTTCCCATTGATCAGAGTTCGGCAACAAGATGCCGGTGTAATAGGTCCTGCCCTCAGCACAGCAGCACAGCAGCACAGTAACCACACACCGCCGTGATGGGCAGCCGTCCATGGAGCCTCATCGGCATCGCCCTACGCCGGCTGGGCTTTGCTTCCAGGGGTGGTGCTCCCGGCTCCTGCGGGCGACCTCTACCCCTCCCTTGCTATTTATCGATCCCATTGGTGGGGAGACCGCCCCCTTCCACCAGGGCCCCCCCTCTCCCATCTGCGCGCGCACCCTCAACACTGTTTACCCCCTGAGGAGTGTAGCGTGAGGTGTGTGTAGCGGCAGTCCGTCGTGTACTAACCCCGCTGTAGAGTGAGCGAGTGAAAGTGTGCGTGACCCGAGCTGGCTGCCTCCCTCACGCTGCCCGTGACCAGTCCACGCCCCCGCCTCCGCCAGCATCGTCACTTGGTCGCCCGTGTGCCGCTTGGTTCACTTTGGCAGTAGTTCACATGGTGGGTCACGTCTGAGTGCAGTGAGCAGGAGTGACGTACTGAGTGCCGAGTGGAAGGGAAAAGCTTGTTACGGGCCGGCGAGGCCTCAGTCCATGTCCCTTGGTGATACGGGTGGTGTGGGCGTTGACCGGAGCCGTGCAGCCCCGCACGTCCACTGCTCCAGGCATTGTGCCTTGCCTTTGCGGCAGCGTGACGCGCCCTTCACTACCTGGAGCTGACCCTGCTACCACTTGCTCGCAAACGTTGATCCGTTGCATCTCGTGACGTCAGAACTATTGCTCTAAACCGAACAGGACCAGGACATGTCTTGGTCGTACTCTCGCGCCTCACCGCCTCACGAGACCACCGCGCCCTGAGCAGCTGAAGCTCCGCAGCGAAGGGCCTCGAGGAGACCAATGAAGGGTGGGAGTGACGCAGTGACGGAGGGGATCAGCGAGCCGTGGTAGGATGGAGGACCAGACAACCACAGCGACCCCGACAGCCACCACCACCACCGCCACCGCCACCACCACCACCGCCAGGCGCCAGGATGAGGGCGAGGCGGAGAGTTCAGCCCGAAGGAGGAGAGTGGTGTCGACGGCGAGACTCACTTTGTCTGCTGGTGAGTCATTCCTCGGTCCCTGACCCCCCGCCGCCGCCCTCCCCACGCTCATTACCCACTGCTACCACTGCTGCTATTGATGTTCTGACTCTTGTTACTCTTGTTATAGACTACTTCTCCTCACGGCACTTTGAAGATGTCATTATCATTAGCTTTCTCTCTCTCTCTCTCTCTCTCTCTCTCTCTCTCTCTCTCTCTCTCTCTCTCTCTCTCTGTGTCTCGTAACCCATAATCGTTATTAATCTCCCCTTCAATATTCCTCGTTAGGACAAAGCTGTTTCTCTCCCGTCCCCCTCATCTCCCTCTTCCGTTCCTGTCTCCTCTCTCAGCATCGTGCATTTCCTCTCCCTTCTCCCTTTCTCTTCCTCCGTCCCGCATGTCAGCCCTTCACTGTACGGCTGCCATCACGGGCGTCACTCGACTGTCAACACGCGGCCTTTTCACTACTGGCAGGCTTCTGTTGAGGGATTTCGGGACCCGGGGCAAGTTGAACAGATGCTCTCTGCATAATTTATATCCGTGCAACTTTCGATTACTTTTCTTTTTACATCTGTGTGTGTGTGTGTGTGTGTGTGTGTGTGTGTGTGTGTGTGTGTGTGTGTGTGTGCGCGCGCGTATGGTATGATGTAATGCATATATCTGACTGGTATACATCATTAGAGAGAGAGAGAGAGAGAGAGAGAGAGAGAGAGAGAGAGAGAGAGAGAGAGAGAGAGAGAGAGAGAGAGAGAGAGAGAGAGAGAGAGAGAGAGAATGGCCTCAAGTGAAACAGCTACCCGCGTACAGTAACTATTCTGAAAACTACTTGGAAAACAAACAACCCACAAAAAAATATAGAGCAGAGAACTCCCTCCACAAAAGGGAATAGGAGTGGACAAAAAAAAAAAGTGAGAGAAAGAGGATGATGGGAAGGGAAGCGGAAAAAAGGGGGAGGATGAGGGGAAGAGGGGCGGAAAAAAGATGGGGTGCAGGGAGGTGAATAGTGGATGGGTGGATGGGTGGATGGATAGGGGGGTTGGTATTAGGGTAGTGGGAGGGGGCGGAGGGTGAGGCGAAGAGGGGGTGAAAGGGGGCAACAGGTTTAGTGGTATAGATCTAGTGAGGTGCGTAGCTAGGCCGCAGGCGGGGCTGGGTGGAGGTGAGGGAGGCGTGCGGGGA
The DNA here is from genome assembly GCF_035594125.1 of Scylla paramamosain. NCBI lineage: Eukaryota > Metazoa > Arthropoda > Malacostraca > Decapoda > Portunidae > Scylla > Scylla paramamosain. The sequence goes on along the minus strand of NC_087152.1, from coordinate 40,318,982 downwards.
AGGCTGTGGGGGAGGGGAGACAGGAGGTGAGTGTCGTGGTGAGTGGGGGAATGAAAGGATGGAAGAGGAGAGACAGCGAGGGGAGGAAAAAGTGACAGGGCGTGAAGAGAAGATGGAATATTGCAAGGAAGGGAGGAAGGAGCAAAAGTGAAGGGAGGAATGGTGAATAATGAAGTGAAGGAACAAGGTCAGAGGAGGAGGAAGGGGAGGAGGAAACGTAAATGAGGATGAGTGAGAAGGAGGGCAGAAGGAAAAAGAATGTAAAGAATGTGCGGAGGAAGAGGAGGAGGAAGACAGATTGAAGAGGAGAAAGAGGGGAAAAAAGGAAAAATTAAGACATTAGGAGGAGGAAGGAAAGAAGAAGAAGAAGAAGAAGAAGAAGAAGAAGAAGAAGAAGAAGAAGAAGAAGAAGAAGAAGAAGGAGAAGAAACAGAACAATAACAGGGACAAGAAGAAGCAATAAAAATCAAACAAAAAGCAAAAACAAGAAAACAAAAGCAGGAAAAGAAAAGAAAAAAGAAAACAAAGAGATCACTACAAGACAACAAAGACGAAGAAGAAGACGAAAAAAGAAGAAAAGACCATCAGAAGAAGAAGAAGGACACATCATAAAACTTAAACCCCCCAAGATACACACACACACACACACACACACACACACACACATCAGTTCCCTCTATCTTTGTCTCTCCGAAGTTACTGAGTTCTCTCTTTCCTCTTAACTTCCGGCCAGCCCACAGACGCTGCCACCGTCTTGCGCCCCGCCTAGCCCAGTCCAGCCCAGCATAGCATAGCACAGCTCAGCACAGTCCAGCCCTCCCTCTGCCTCTCCCTGTCTGCGTAGTTGCTTTCTGCGTCACCAAGGCTTTTTAATCGTAGCGTAGAGTGGTAGCGAGGCGAGGGGTTGGCGGCGGGGCGAGGCGCGGCGTCCCCCCCTCACAGTTTAACGCCAGGCAAGCACGCGAGGCCTCGGGAGACAAGATGCTTCAAGGAGGTTGTATAAGACTTCCAAGGGCCGCTCCTTCCTCCACTGTTAACGCCGCTATGGCCAGTACCCCTGCTCTCTCTAGAGCTCTCTCTCTCTCTCTGTGTGTGTGTGTGTGGTTCACCTACGGTCGTCTGGTGGTCACCCAGCCAGCCCTACGGAAAGAGCTCAGAGCTCATAGTGACCGATCTTTGGGTAGGACTGAGACCACTTACAAACCACACACCGGGACAGCGAGGTCGCAACCTCTCGGGTTACATCCCGTACCTACTTGCTGCTACGCATTAAGAGGCTCGTCCATTTGCCTCGCCGCACACGGGGTTCGAACCCGGGTCTTCTTGGTTGTGAGCCGAGCATGCTAACCACTACACTACGCAGTGTGTGTGTGTGTGTGTGTTCCTTTTCCGTCTCTCTCTCTCTCTCTCTCTCTCTCTCTCTCTCTCTGGTCCACAAGCAAGTTAATTTGATGACGCCGGGCAACACGAGTGCCGCCGCCACACTCCACAAGCACTTCACCTCAGTAATTAATTTGAGTCCCGAACACGTCCTCCTTATCCCGGGCTGCTCAGGGGATCCCGTTATTACGCTCGCCCGCCTTTTTACACGGCGGGAGGCGATCCTTTGGAGACTTCAGCGAAATTAAAGTAAACGAAAACCTTCTGGCGGGAATGATATCAGAGAACGCAGCGTAAAATGAAGAACATATGACGGACACACTCACAGGATTTGACCACCGCAAAAGATCGCGTCAGTTAACTTACTATTTCTATGGTTTTACGAATACATTGAAAACTTGAAGACGTCGACCCTATTCTAACGAGGTAATTTGAGACCACTTAGACGTAAAATGAACATGTGACAGATACGCACTATTTGACCATTGACAGAAATCAAAATGCCTCGTTTATCTATTTATAATTTACAACTATATCAAAAACTTGCAGATGTCATTCCTTTCCTAATGGAGTAATTTCTGACCACTTCGGCGAAAAAATGAGAATATATGACGGATGCACTTACAATATTTGACCGTTGATCGAGACCAAACACCGCGTCCATATTTACTTACTTATTTTTAAAGGTTTACGAAAACACTGAAAACTTGTACTCCTCATTTATATTGTAATGAAGTAATTTCAAACTACTTAGACGTAAAATTAACAACATATGAATAACACACTAACAATATTTAACGAATGCCAGAGTTTCGTTTTATTTCTGTGGTTTATAAGGATATTGAAAAATTCAGATCTCTCCCCTATTCTAATGAAAGACGAAACGGGAAAAGTAATTTCAGACCACTTAGGCGTAAAATGACAGAATATGTAACCTACGCAAAAGACATCGAATCTTTTAAACGATTAATTTATTTCTATGACAGACGAATACACTGGAAACTTATACTGGTTTCCTATTCTAATGAAAGGTGATAGAAAACGAGGAAAGTAATTTCGGACCACTTAGGCTTACTTCTGCGGCGGCAACAATCCTGGAAGTTATGATGAGACAAACTCGTCAAGTTGCCCGCCTATCTGAGACTTGCCGCTAATTGCAAGCCTGAAACAAGATTGGGATGTAATGATCGTCCCTCTTATGACCATATTCTGAAACACTTCTCCCCGCACCACGACTACTTTCAAAAGACTCTAGTTGAAGTTACACGGGTTTTTAAGGAGGTTTTTACTTTCTACTGATAGATTAACAAGATTTATACATTATTAAGAGAAGAGACACTCTGTGGCCTTTGAAAATAGTCATGATGAGAGAGCAAAGCGTTCTTGAATACGAGTCATAAACAGACGCAACTAAACCACTGGGAAAGAAACGATACATAAGAACATAAGAACATAAGGGAGGCTGCAAGACACCTCCACGCCTGCACGTGTCATTCCCTTCATGAAACACATCCATCTATTTCCACCGATTATCCTCATCCATGGGTTTATCTAATCTTCCTTTGAAGCTTCCTAATGACTCAGCACTGACAGCTTGATTAGTGAGTCCATTCCATTAATCTACCACTCTATTTGATGCAATTTTAACAGCAGTAAGTAAATCACTGCAAAAGAAATTAGTATATATGGATGTAATTTTACCAGATGTAACTAAACTGATGGGAAAGAAATTACCGTATATACGGATTTTAGAAAGAACCTAAGAACACAGAGGCAGCTGCTAGAAGTCACTAAACCTACACGTGTAACTCCCTGTATAAAATAAACATAATTATATTTGTTAACAGCATGGAAAAGTTAAAGGATTTACTTTAGAGTTTTATCTTCATTATATTGCGTGGTTAAGCGACAGGAAAGTAAACAAGTGAATAGATAAAAAAGATAACTAAGTAACAATAAAAAAATAGATAGATAAGTTGGTAGGTAGACTGACTGATAGATAAATGAAAAAAAGTAAAAAAAAACAAGTAAATAAAGAAAGAAACAAAGAGACATACAAACAAAACAAACAAATAATTAAATAAAAAAACAAATAAATAAACGAATAAATAAATAAACACGAGTAGCAACATTCCCTGCCAGTGGGTGAGGCAGTAGTGTGTCCTGAGGTTTGTAGTACTGCTCTGACGCTTCCCCCAGTCTGTCCAAACAAGGTGAGCAGGAATGTGAATAACAGAGAATTAAACATGCATGACCCCTCGCAGCCCAGGTATGCAGGCAGCTGGTAATGAATAAAACACACCAAGCGTAGAGCGTCATCTAAAGTGCAAACTCTGAAGTAAAAACTAATCTCTATATATTTTTAACAGATACAAGTATGTTTTGCAGTTTTTCTCACCCCTCCTGTGCTAACTCTGTACAAGGGCCTTATCCGTCCATGTATGGAGTATGCTTCACATGTCTGGGGGGTTCCACTCATACCACTTTTTTAGACAGGGTGGAATCAAAAGCTTTTCGTCTCATCAACTCCTCTCCTCTAACTGACTGTCTTCAGCCTCTCTCTCATCGCTGCAATGTTGCATCTCTAGCTGTCTTCTATCGCTATTTTCATGCTAACTGCTCTTCTGATCTTACTAACTGCATGCCTCCTCTCCTCCCGCGGCCTCGCTGCACAAGACTTTCTTCTTTCTCTCACCCCTATTCTGTCCACCTCTCTAATGCAAGAGTTAACTAGTATTCTCAATGACTTCTCCTGTGACTTGGATTCCTTCAAGAGGGAGGTTTCAAGACCTTCAATTTTTGACTACCGCCTTGGACCTTTTTCTGGGACTGGCATCTCAGTGGGCTTTTTTTTTTACTGGATTTTTGTTGCCCTTGGCCAGTGTCCCTCCTAAAAAAATAGATAAATAAACAAATAAATAAATAAATAAAATCTGGGACTGGTACGTGTAGACCTGCTGGCTTTTTACAGCTGTCAATAAACAAATGGGTTTAGCGTCGTCTGAAGTGTAAACTTTGAAGTAAATACTAATCTTTTCATGTTTTTTGATAGTTGTACCTATGACTTATGTTTGACAATGGGGCAGCCACGTGTAGACCAACTGGCTTCTTTTTAGTAAATAGAGCACACCAAGCGTTTATAGTCATGTGAAGTTTAAACTCTGAAGTAAATACTACTCTCTTCGTGTTTTTAATAAATGTAGACTTTGTTTCACACTGGGGCAGCCACGTGTAAACTTTTTATATAAGAGGTTCTCTGACTTAGGGATACAAAAAGGTAAAAAAAAAAAAAAAAATGAATAAATAAATAATAAGGCCCACTTTAACTGCACCATACATAGCAAGACATTAGCACGTTAAACCTGACTCCTGCAGCTGCTGATACCAATGAATTATGACGCTAATAAAACACGAGAACGCCTGACTTCCTACTAAAAAGCAAACGTAGTATTACGTAATTATACAAAAATACGAACTTTAACTTCAATATACCCCGCAAGATATTAGCACGCAAAACCGGACCTTAAAGTTGACCGCAGTGTGCAAATAAGCAAGCAGCGGAAAGAGACAAACGGCCGTGGAAGCAAGCAGGATATCAGGATCGCTCCCACGGACCTCGAGGACACAAACGCTGCCACGACATCTATGGACCATATTCTAAAACACTTCTGCATCACACCTCCACTAATTTCAAAAGGCTCTACTTGAAGTTGCAAAGGTTTTTAAGGGTGTTTTCTTGGTTCTAGTGACAGGTTAACAAGATTTCTACATTAATAGCAGGAAAAACACTCTTGACAATTCGGCTAGTCATCTCTGTGGCCTTGGAATATAGTCGTGGTGAAAGAGCGGTGAGTTTCAGATTACGGGCCATACAAGAATCAAACCGCAAATTATTACTACCACGCGAACACTTATACGTCTGTGTTCTCAAACGTTCCGGTGTCTTATGTCGAGTCCTCTTGGCTCGTTCTCTTAGTGGATGTGATTGAGGATTTTATGAATGTTTTCGTGATACAAGTGATAGTTTAACGAGTGTTCTGCATCAAGACCTCTTTTAGTGCTACACAATTTGCTTTCATAACCTCCTACAAAGTTTTAAGCGTTTATTTAAGTACTACGGTCTTTTGAATATTCTGGCAACTTAGAAAAAAAAAACTTTTCCTCTTTTCTTCTGTGTCAATGCAAACAATTATTCTCTAGTGCTCTGTTTGCAAAGGATCATCATAACTGTAAAAGACTTAATGGAAATAAATAAATAAATAATGGATAAAATACACAAATAAATAAACACTCAAGGTAACCAGACTAACCATCTCTGCTGCCTTTGAAAACAGTTATTACGAGACCCCCAACTGTTAAGAATAGGAGGTTATAGTTTGCGCGCCTCGTTAGGAACACTGCGTGGATGGTGCTGCTGAGGCGGCCACCACCACCACCACCACCACCTTCCTAATAGGCCTGGACGGGAAAGGTTAACATTAACCTCATTAAAGCAGCACCGCCTTCAGCTAACGTGGGTCGAGTGCTATCAAGTAATGGACATTGAGGCGAGAAAACTGTTCATTCTGGCTAACGATCTGCGAGTAATGGCTAGTGAAAAGCACGTTTACACATTGTTAACTACAGACTGGCTACTCCATTACACCTTACGACTGTAATGCAAGCCTGTATAATCTTCCTAATTAGCGTTATCAAGTAATGGACTCTGAGGCGAGAAAACTGTTTATTCTGGCTAACGATCCCCAAGTAACTAGCAATTACAAAGTCACCTACACATTGTTAAGTACAGACTGGCTACAGGCTATTACACTACAAGGCTGTACTTTTCTGATAAGAGTGTATGGGAAACTATGCTGATGTTCTTAGTGAAAATGAGAAAACCGTTCATTTTGGCTAACGATCTGCCAGTAATGGGTGGCGGCAAGAACCCTTCATGTTGTTAGGTACAGACTGATTACATTATTATAACACTATACGACTGTACTTTTCTGGTAAGGGTGTATGGGAAACTGTATAATCTTCAACTAATGGGTAGTCAAAAGAGGCATACTCGTACATGTTTAGGCGCAGAGAGAGACCAGTCTGTTACACTCCATGACTGTGCCCCTCTGATAAGGCTGTACGGGGGACGGTCAATAAGTAAAGGACACTGAGGCTGGGGCACTGTTCATTTTGCCTGACGATCTCCAAGTAACTGGCAATGAACAAGACACTTACACATTGTTAAGTACAGAATGTCAACACTATAACACCTCATTACATTACACAACTGTTCTTCTCTGCTAAGGATGTATAGGAAACGGTATAATCTTCCTAATTAAAGCGAGAAACTGTTTATTCTGCCTATCACCAACTAACTGGCAATTTAAATAAGCCTATGCATCGTTAAGTATACACAAACTCACTTTATTGCACTACACAACTATGTTTCTCTGCTAAGGATGTCTGGGAAACTGTAATGTTCCTAATTAGATAAAGCCAAACCGTTACCTCAAAAGTCGATATGCCAAAGATGTGGACTGCATGATGCTTTATTTAAAATGAATGACGCGCCACATGTGATACGCCAGGTGGAGCGAGGTGGAATTAAGTTGATTGTTATATGCTATGAGTCACACCACATACACACGCACACACACACAGTAGTAGTAGTAGTAGTAGTAGTAGTAGTAGTAGTAGTAGTAGTAGTAGTAGTAGTAATAGTAGTAGTAGTAGTAGTAGTAGTAGTAGTAGTTTATTGGTCACAGCTTTACAGTACTCATATAGTTCTCACGCTGATTCCTGTT
>NC_087152.1:40259316-40306816 GCF_035594125.1 Scylla paramamosain | reverse complement strand
TTCAACACATGCAACGTGACAAGCCATGACAAGGCGTGACAAGGCGTGACGGAACTGTTTATCATCACCACGGGCCTCACGTCACACACGCCCAGCCTGGTAGGGTACACTATCCGTACCCCAGCGCCGTGCAGCATGCGGTATACGAGCAGCCGTGGCAGGGTCATCAGCGGCCTGCGCTCTTCATCAGGACAAAGCACCGGCTCCTGGCCTGCGTTGCCGCCACCACCACCGCCAGGCCGGGTCATCTGGTGCGACACGCTGCCTTCCCACGCTCGCCAGTGCCTAAGTCAAGGCGTGCCTGGATTCGTGTCTTGCTATTTGCCGGGTTTAGTTAGTGCACTTAGCCGTGAGCCGAGCCAATCATATGAGCTGGACATTCTTATAATTTCTGTTGGCGAAATATGTGATATAAGAGAAGGAGGAGGAGGAGGAGGAGGAGGAGGAGGAGAAGGAGGAGGAGGAGGAAGAGGAGGAGGAAGAGGAGGAGGAAGAGGCGGAGGATCTCGAGCAGCAACAAGAGGGGCGGCAGAAAATGGAGGTGTGGAGGAGATAGGGCAGGAGTTGGAGAAAGAGGAAGAGGAAGAGGAAGAGGAAGAGGAAGAGGTGGTGATAGCGGAGGGGAAGGAGGCGCGGGGATGGAAAGAAGTAAGATACATCATATCAGAAAAAAAGCCGATCCTTTGCCGCCATCGAGAGGTAAGCAGGAAACTTCTCTTCCCTCCCTCCCCTCCCGGTCCTTTTCCTCCCCCCCTCCCTCCTTCCGCCACTCCCGTGCTGCGCCGCCATTCCTTCGCCCGAACAAAGCCTGTCACGGGAATGAAGAGAGGTAGTATTGCTATTTTTAAAAATCTCTCTCTCTCTCTCTCTCTCTCTCTCTCTCTCTCTCTCTCTCTCTCTCTCTCTCTCTATCGAATAATGATGTTGACAGTACTATTGATGATGACAGCAATAGCAGCAACAAAATGATGATAATGATAATAGTAATAATAATAATGATAATGATAATGATAATAATAATAATAATAATAATAATAATAATAATAATAATAATAATAAGGAAATGAAGATGAAGAAGACAACAACGACAACAACAGCTGCACCACCACCACCACCACCACCACCACCACCACAACTACCACCACAACAATACCACCAGCAACACACCACAACCACAATCACAACACAAACAACCAAGCCTCACCATCACAACCACCACCACCACCACACCGCCGCAAGTGAGACAGCAGCAGCAGCGGGCAGCGGTGTTGCGGAGGTGGTGGCGGTGGTGACGGCAGTAATGAGGGTGGTGATGGTAATGGTGGTGATCGTCGTGATAAAACTAATAACACTGCCAACACTGATGCTCACGCCGCCAACACAACTGACTTTTGCTTCTAATTTGCAAAACCCAGACATGAAGGGAAGACTTACCAAATAACACAGGCACTTTAAAGAATTGTGAAAACTCCTACGGAAGGCTTTATTGGTGTAAAGTTTAACTCTTGCATTACTCCGGGCAAGTTTCGTTTCATTCCGCGTAGGAGAATTTTATTAACCTTTTGCTTGCTAAGAACACTGTGGCCTGTATTCTGAAACGCATTGTTCTCTCATCAGTATTATTTTCAAAAGCTACAGAGGTGACTAATTGAATTTTTAAGGATATTTCATTCCTAAGATGGTACAGTCGCGGTTAAAAGTCTTGTAAGCTGCTACCACCACCTCCACTGTGTTTAATGTCTTCAATCAATCTTACGTCCTCGCTGGAATTAGCATCCATTAGTTGTCAGGGTTTGTAACACGCATCAAAGGAGTCATCATGAAGGCAAACCGCTTAAATTAGTGGAAAAGAATATTGCACGTGAACAAACTTTTGGCCCCGACTGTACATGATCCTTGTTAAACTACCACCAGAATCACGGGAACATCCTTGGAATCTCTAACGACTTCCACTAGAGCTTGTTAAAAGAAGTTGAGCTCAGACGCCGAGACATTTGGGAATATGGAGCTGGGACACGTTTCATTCGAGCAGCCTTGTATAGTTTTAATGAGCAAAAAAAAAAAAAAAAAAAAAAAAAAAACAGAACTACAGACACTAAGTGGTCTTAACAACTCGACTACCTCTTTGCTGCCAGTGTTATTCGCTGTGATACTTGAAACATCATACTCTGAACTTCCACTACCAGACTATTTCATCAAGCTTATTGAGAGCCCAAAGGAGGCAAAATGTTGAGTTTAAGATGATATTTTTGTTTTATTTATTGAGTTACACATTGTCATCATCCATGTTTTGATGTGCCCTATGCTGAGTAAACAACGGGTGGGAATTTGTCAATTGTGAATTTGTCAATGGTACAGGAATACCGGTCTTTTTACACTTCCATCTCCAACTTGTCAAAATGTCTCAACATTATCATTATTATTACTGCTAGCAGCAACAGCAGCGGCAGCAGCAGTAGTAGTAGTAGTAGTAGTAGTAGAAGTAGTAGAGTAGTAGTAGTAGTAGTAGTAATAGTAGTAGTAGTAGTAGTAGTAGTAGTAGCAGCAGCAGCAGTAGCAGTAGCAGTAGCAGTAGTAGTAGTAGTAGTAGTAGTAGTAGTAGTAGTAGTAGTAGTAGTAGTATCTCTGTATCCATTCAAACGTCTTTTCCAGTGTTCTTAATGTTACAAGCGAGCCACCACAGCAGTGTATGAGTCACGTCTGATATACATTCCGTGTACAATAACATTTTCTTCAAGAGTGATTAAGATAATGATACAATAATACTTTTAATCGTGTCAATAAGCTTGGGCAAGACTCTTCCGCCGTTTGTGAAAACCACAAATTGGGGAACGACCGCCTCCTTTCACTGTTAATGGCACAAAATATCTCATTTTGACAGTCGTAAGCCATTTTTACTCATCAAAATATTAAACTAGAAGCAATGAAAAGCTTTACCGAGATTTTCGATGATACTCTTGATGTGAGGGTAGTATTTCAAAATCCTCTTCTAAACTTACACAAGGCCATTATATCAATGCTGAGGAGGAAGGTGTAGCAGTCGACGGGTTGATAAGGCAAGCGACGGAGCAATGTCTCGGGAGTGTCAGCCGACTAATCGAGGAGCTTATGAAACAAATCCTTTAAACAGTTTTGGAAAAGGCAGCTTATCAACTTGATTGCAATTACTTAGCATTGAAATGACTGTAATATTTCGCTCACATACTTCTTTTATATTTCAGAATTGCATCATTTCCGCTAATGTTGCTGTGTTGTATCAATTTTTTAAATATTTTTTACACACAAATACGCAAATGTTGGTAGCGGGTAACAGGTGAATGCTGGTGACACAAATAGCAAGGCGTTTGCAGCATTATTCAAAAGTCGCATGGATATGTTTTGTTTACTTTAACGTTTGACTCTTCACGTGGAAGCCGCTCAGTGTGTTTGATTACGAAATGTTCGCCTGAAAACAAATTAAACACCGCGCCATCAAACACACTGACGCCTCACACTCGTCCAGCGCCACAATGACACTGGCAGGCAAACTCTATCGTATTCAACTTTTACGCCTGACCCCTTTACAAATCATTAAATGGCTGCCAATTTCTCCGCATTTTGTCCATTGCTTCCTACGAGAAATATTGCCAGATCACCACGGAAGTTCAGCGCACAAACGAATCGCTTCCTTGCGCAATAAATTCAGGTGAGAAGGATGAGTCGGCTCAGTGCTGTTCTGCTTTATGGAAACATGACCAATCGTTCCAAAACACATCAGTGATTTACGATTTACGAATGTCGAAGCCTCGCGACTGCTTCCATTCCGTTTCAAATCTCCACGGATAAGGAATTACGAGTTTTGCGTTACGTTGCGCTCTTAAAAAACAAGGCCGAAGACAGTGGAGCTTATATCTTCCAGTGTTGCCGGTGGGAGATGCTGTCAGGTGAGAGATGCAGCAGTACAGTGTCACGTATGAAGATGAAGTAACGTTAGCTGTTCCCTGTTTGAAGGTTCTGTATTTCCTCCTTCTTATGAGCGGAACTCCTTCAAGAGGGAGGTTTCAAGACACTTGTCCTCCAATTATGGATGACCCTTTTTGACCTTCCTTTTGGGACTGGCACCTTAGTTAACCTTTATTTCTCTCTTTTTATTTCCCTTAGCCGGTGCCTCTCTTGAATGAAATACATAACGAAAACAATTACAGGATTTAGACACCAGCTGCGTAACTTTAATTTTTATTTACTCTATGTACTGGGACTCTCTCTCTCTCTCTCTCTCTCTCTCTCTCTCTCTCTCTCTCTCTCTCTCTCTCTCTTTTCTGGCAATACTTTTTACAATGTTCCATGCTCTCTCCAAATTCATCTCCACGTTCGTTCCTCTTTCTTTCAGTTTGTTTATCTGCTCTTCATCTTCCCCGTCACGTCTTCTTTCTTTAGTGTCTATTTACTTTTTACTGCTTCATCTCCTCCTCCTCCTTCTCCTCTTCCTCTTCTCCTTTCCCTTCGTCTTACTCACTTTTGATTGCTATTTTATCTCCTTTTCTGCGTGTTCATATTTCCCCTTCTCTCTTTTTTTCTTATTCTTCTTAGTGTTTCATATATTTTCCAGCATTTTCCTCTTCTTCCTTCTCCCTTCTTTTTTCCTTTTTTCTTCTTATTCTTATTACTTCTTTTCCTGCGTCTTCTTATTTTTCGTCCTTCTTTTCTTCTTCTTCTCCGAATTTACTTCTTCCTACGTCGCATTCATCTTTTTCTACTGTGTCTTTCTCTTCGTCCTCTTTTCTTTTCGTTTTCTCTTCGTTCTTCTTACGTATTTCTTTATTTCGTATCCTTCTTTTCCTACCATGTCTTCCTTTATCTCCTCTTTTCTTTTTCCTCTCCTCTTCATCTAATTGGTTCTATTTCTTATCATCCTTCTCACATTACGTTTTCGTTTTCTTCCTCTTTGTCCTCCTCTTCTTTCGTTTTAATTACTTCCCTCTACTCAGCATCATTCTTTTCACATTATGTCTTATTTCTTCTCTTTCCTTTTCCATCTCTTTCAGAATACGTTACCTTATTTTCATACTAAGTCTTCCCTCCCTCTTCTCTCCCTTTTCCTTTCCCTTTAAGTTATCATTCTCACCAATCGTTTCCCCTCTTCTCTTCCTTTTCATTTGATCTTTATTCAAGTTATCCTATTTCCGATCCACCTTCCCCTTTTCCTCTTCCTTTCCGCTTTCCTTTAACTTTATTCCTCATTCTTTCTCCTTCGTCTAGCAGTTCTTTCTCTTTCTCGTCTCTCTCTCTGCTCGGTCCCAGTTCACCTTTCTTATAATGTTGTCGACGTGGGGATCATGTGGCGCTGTGACGTAAGATGGGGACGCACGAGAGAGAGAGAGAGATGGAGGAGGGAGAGGGAGAGATGAGAAGGAAGGAGGAGGGGAAGGGGAAGGGGAGAAAAGAGGGGAAGAGGGCGATCCGTCAAGGAAGAGGAGGAATGGTCTGGGTGGAAGGGAGGGAAGGCAAGACAAGCAATGAAGGCCAACAAGACGGAGTTGAAGGGAGAGGACAAGAGAGAGGACAAGGGAGAGGACAAGGGAGAGAACAAGTGGAGACAAAGCAGAGGCAAATGAAGAGAGACAGGAGGAGTGAGAGAGTTTTAGGACGGATGTAAAAATGTAGGGAAGGAAGGAAGGAAGGAAGGAAGGAAGGAAGGAAGGAAGGAAAGAGGAGAGACGAGGGAGAGAGGGAGGGAGGGAGGGAGGGAGGGAGGGAGAGGGAGAGAAATGGTGTGTGATGATTCTTTTTTTTTTCTTTCCTTCTTTTCTCTTCATGTCATGTTTCGTTTTTATATTCGTATGTGTGTGTGGGTATCTCTCTCTCTCTCTCTCTCTCTCTCTCTCTCTCTCTCTCTCTCTCTCTCTCTCTCTAAGCGTAAAAGTTTTTGCCTCACCTTTCTTCACTATTACCACCATGAAAGAGATAGAGAGAGAGAGAGAGAGAGAGAGAGAGAGAGAGAGAGAGAGAGAGAGAGAGAGAGAGAGAGAGAGAGAGAGAGAGAGAGAATTCATACCCCGTTCAGAGCCTTTTCAAGCACCATCACAGAAATAACGCCTGAATACCTGCTGTGTCCTGCCTCTCTCTCTCTCTCTCTCTCTCTCTCTCTCTCTCTCTCTCTCTCTCTCTCTCTCTCTCTCTCTCTCTCTCTCTCTCCGCCTCGCTGCCTAGACTCCCTTTCTGCCTTTCTGCGTGCACTAATCTCCTCCCACTCTCCTCTCAGTCCCCCACGCAAAGCAGAGTTCGTGTTTTCTAAATTATCTAGAGTCACAACACAGTGCTGAGTCTAATAAGTCCCTGTTGTGTCCTTAGTGTCACTCCTCTGTCTTGCCTCGTTGTGTTTGTCTTCATGTGGGTGGGTTTTTGTGAGTGTGTGAGTGGGAAAGTGTTTAGTCAAGGGTACGAGAGTTAATGACGGTGCTAATGAAGGAAAAGTGTGTTGAATGTGTTTTGTGGGTTGTTGTTATGTGTGTGTGTGTGTGTGTGTGTGTGTGTGTGTGTGTGTGTTGTGTGTGTTTCCGTTGGTTTGGTCTAAGTGTTGATACTATTTTTTTTAATTAGTTATCGTTCCTTTTCTTTTTTTTTTCCATTCATCCATTTTTCACTCATTAATTTTCTTCGCTTAGTCTGTGGCGATCCTATCATCCTTTACAGTATGATTTCCAGTGCCTTTTGTTTTCATTATTTTTCATCACAGTATTTCTTTTTATTTTACTAGTTTTCATTCTTTTTAAATTTTCTACTCTTTCTCATTCAATAAAATCACTTTTATCATCCATTTTCTTTTACCCAATACCTGGCGACCCTTCCACCCTCCACAGTACAGTTTCCAGTCTATTTTTTCCATTAACCTTCCAATTAATCCATACACTTTTCATATTCACTTCCTTCATTCCATCTTCACCCTATCACGTTCCACAGTATGCGGTAGAGTGCGCTATTATCCCAGCGGCAGTGCAGAGGGGGCGGTGAGCTGTTAACTACATTACGGCGCCCTCAGATCCGGGTGGTGGGGTACGAGCATTTATATTCCCCACGTGCTGCAAAAGAGGGCAAAAAAAACAGGGAACCGAGAGACAGCGGGAGGGAGAGAGGGGACGGTGGATGCTTTCTCTCTTCTGCGCTTTTCTTTCCCCGGCAAGACAAAGCATGGTGTCTTGTCTTGGCTAGCGTGTCTTAAAGGAGATGTCAGTCTTGTTGTAAAGCTTCCGTTTGTGTCTGTCTGTCTTTGTAATCTGTTTCTTTTTTCTATAGTTTGTTTATGTGGTGTCTGCCCGTTTGTCTGTCTTTCTATTGTTTTTTTTATTTATTTTTTTCTCGTTTGTTTATCTGCTAGTTTGTTTTGTCTTTCTTCCTGCTTTGTCTCTGATTGTTTGTGTTTTCAAGTTAGCTTAGTCTGTTTTTGTTTGTGTTTCAGCTGTTTGTTTTTATTTTCACGTCTCTTTATCTGTCTTTTGCGTGTGTCCTTGTTTATTTTTGTCTTTTTCATATACCTTTCTGTTTGTCTTTTTTTCATATACTTGCCCATTTTTCTTTCTTCCTTTCATATATCACCAGTTTATTTGATTGTCTTCACGTCTCTATCTGTCTTTTCATGTGTTTCTCTTTTATCTATTTCACTTTTCAAGTCTGTTTATCTGTCTGTATTTTCAAGTCAATATTTATCCTTCTATCTAGCCTCTCATTCCTCTGTTTATTTGTCCGTCTTTACATGTCTCTGTTTATCTCCGTCTATTTTTTCGTGTACCTCTGTTTACTTATCAATCTTTGTGGCTGCATGTCCGTTTTACAATTCCCTCTTCCGATTAATTTGTCTGTATATCTATTCATATCTTAATCATCTGTCCCTCTGTCTTTCTATGCATTTGGCTGCCTGTTTTATTTTTACCAGCAATTCTCTCTCTATCTATTTTCCTGCACATCTGTCTATCTCTTCGTTTTTCGAGTCTCTATCTATCTCTCTATCTATCAATCAATCTATCAATTTATCTGGCTGCCAATTTACATGCCTATCTATTTAACCAGTAATCCTCTCTATCTATCCACCACCGTATCTGTCTGTCTATCCACTTATTTCTCCATCTCCTCGTCCATCCGTCCCTTCGTCAGTCTGCATTTACGCATGAAGGTGTCGGCGTGTATTCGTGCAGCTTCATTTCCTTGCAATATCTGACTTATTTCTGCATCCGCGTCCCGCCCCGAGCCATTACCTGCCGGCGATGGGAATCAATAAAACGATGACTCAGGTAAATGGAAAGACCATAATTAGTTCATGTTTACAGGTGATGGATCGAGGTAGAGAGAGAGAGAGAGAGAGAGAGAGAGAGAGAGAGAGAGAGAGAGAGAGAGAGAGAGAGAGAGAGAGAGAGAGAGAGAGAGAGAGAGAGAGAGAGAGAGAGAGAGAGAGAGAGAGAGAGAGAGAGAGAGAGAGAGAGAGAGAGAGAGAGAGAGAGAGAGACTTTTATCTTCGACTCCATTTCTTCATTTCTATTCCACTTCTCTTCTGGTTACTTTTCCTTTTTCTATTTATCTGTCTATTCATCTATCTACTTATCTACTTATCTATTTATCTATTTATCTATGTATTTATCTACCTACGTATTTATCTCTCTACGTATCCACTAACCTATCTACCTATCCATCTATTTATTTAGCTTTCTATTCATCTATCTATCTACGAATCTATCTTTCTATGTATTTACTTACTTATTTATCTGTCATCCTACATATCTACTTATCTATCTATCCTTCTATCAACCTATCAATCTATTTATATATCTATCTCTCCATGCATCCGTCCCTCCATCCATCCTTCCTGACGCAGCCGCGCCGTCAGCGTCACGCCTCAGGTCAGGCGTGATTTATGACAAACTGCTGCCAGAGTTGGAATGACGCAACGCACCTCGGGCACCAAACTTTTATTGTTTTAAAACTCATTAAACTCTGCGCTGCGTTCAAGCCTGAGATGAATTCCTTGTGGCTGCAGGTGTTGTGGTGTGGGCCTCGATCGTTTGTGTCGGCCAGTGCATGCATAACCTAACCTAACTTAACCTAACTTAACTTAACATAACTTAACTTGACCTAACTTAACCTAACTTAAGCTAGCCTAACCTGACCTAACCCAACCTAACTTAACCTGACCTAACCTGACCTAACCTTCCTATCTTAACCTAACCTAATCTAACCTAACCTAACCAATCCTAACCTACCCTACAGGCCATTGCTGCGTTCTCTATTTCCCTTTCTTTATTTTCTTCCTCTGATTTTTTCTTCCCCTAATTTCGTTTTCCTTCTTTTGCTTTTTCTTATTTTGTTTCTCTTTTCTTGTTTTTATTTATAGTTCGTTTTCCTTCTTATGTCTTTTTTCTTCACCTCATTTCGTATTTCTCTGATTTTATTTTTCTTCTCCTTATTTTTCATTTCTTCTTTTCTTGTTTTCTATCTTCACTTCTTTTATTCTCCTTATTTCGTCTTCTTCAATTATTTTTCTTCCCCTTACTTCGTCTTTCCTCTTTTCTTATTCCGTCCTTATGTGATGTAGGATCACCACACATGCTGGTCTGTACAACTCACAATGGGGGAAAACAATTAGTGGGCCTTTTTCTACCCTGATTTTGTTTTTCCCTTGGTCCCATATGCATTAAAAACACTAATGACATTTCCGAAACTAAATTAATCTATGTTTTATAAATCTTTTTCCTTCACTAAATTAATCTATGTTTAAGAAATCTTCCTCTTTTACTTGCTTTTGGAAGAAGCAACTCAACCGGCATTTTTTTCCTAATTTTGTACCTTTGCTTCCTTCACGCGTAAAAAAAAGTTAACTTGACTAACTTCTTAACTCCTTGATTGCTAATGGCAGTGTGCCGCGTCTTACTTAATACGCATCATGCTACACGATTTTACTGAGCCAAAGTAAAATTATTGGCACCCGAAGCCTTGAATTATTTGATAACCTCTCTTGCTGTCACTAGTTAATTTTCCAAGGCACTTTTTAACGTGTGAATAATAAAAAAAATAAAGATTGCTGATTCTATATAAAAAAGTTAAAAATGAGAAGATTCACAAAAGATGAATTTAATTTTAGAGATGTTCCGTTACTCCTCTGAAACAGTTCAAGTCATAGGGAAGAGAGAAAGAGAGAGAGTAAAAAAAAAAAACGAAGCTGGCATAAAGTTCCAGTGAAAGGGATGAAAGAGTGAAAGTACCGGTTATATTTTGCATTAGTGAGCTGTCCTGAGTAAGAATGGAAGAATACATAAAAAAAGGCAAATAGTTGTAGAGTCTACCAGTGGAAGGCATGGAAGAGTGAAGGCACCAGTTAATTCTTGCATTAGTGAGATGTACAGAGTAGTAATGGAAGGAGAAAAAACTGAAAAAAAAAAAAATGCAGTTGCAGAGTTTTACCAATGAAAGGCATGAAAGAGTGAAGGCACTAATTAATTCTTGCATTAGTGAGGGCAGAGTATTAATGGAAGGAGAAAAAAACAGGAAAAAAAGGTGAAGCTGCAAAGTTTTATCAATGGAAGGCATGAAAGAGTGAAAGTACTAGTTAAACTCTTGTATAAGTGACACAGACTCTTACGTTGCACCAGACTATTTTATCAAACTTTAGGAAAGGCCATGGCAATCAAAAGGTTGATATTCACTCACCGACGAACCTCTGAACTTTGCATAACTCCTGAATACAATATCCCCCCAAAAATACACAGCTTTTCGAAAACATCATTAAACTTTGCATAATTAGTAACTGTCCTCCATTTGTCGGGGATCCTGCTTTATGGAAATGCGATTGGAAACTTAGGACAACATTTATCATCATTCAGTATTCAACCATTTCACTGCCAGTCAGTCCTTCACATAACCACCTACAACTTTTAAAAACCTTATATCTGTACAACACTCTCTTAAACACGTATTCTGCAGCTTACCGAAGATGAAATTAACTTCATTTAATTTTTCTTTGTCCACGCAAACAAGAGACGATCCAGCAAAGGTTAACAAATTGATGCGTTCCCAACACTCCACAAGGCTCTGATTGGTGGCGTGTGAGGGGAGTCTGCGAGGTGCGGGTGAGGCTCCGACTATGCTGGTATGACTGTAAAGAATGGTGCGTGAGAGAGAGAGAGAGAGAGAGAGAGAGAGAGAGAGAGAGAGAGAGAGAGAGAGAGAGAGAGAGAGAGAGAGAGAGAGAGAGAGAGAGAGAGAGAGAGAGAGAGAGAGAAGGGGAGGGAAGGGAAAAACATGAAAACCGGAACTAGACAAACAAAACAGTTGTGTGTGTGTGTGTGTGTGTGTGTGTGTGTGTGTGTGTGTGTGTGTGTATGTGTGTGTGTACAAACGTGCCTGCCTGTCTGTCTAGTAGTCCCGCGGCGGCGCACACACACACACACACACACACACACACACACATACACACACACCATCCTGTTTATGGCAAGTTGAGTGAGCCACGCATGAAATATTAATTGCTTTTCAAACGAGTGGTGTCTCCCGCGGTGATGGATCGAGAGGCTGGAAGGAGGAGGAGGAGGAGGAGGAGGAGGAGGAGGAGGAGGAGGAGGAGGAAGAGGAGGAGGAGGACATGGTTACCACACCCACCCGTATTGCTCATGATGGATGGTTCCTATTTGCAGGAAATCAACCGTGTCTTCCTCTCCCTCCCTTAACACTCCTCCCGTCCCTCCGTCTCCCATACGTCACTCTAGGCCTTCTTCCATTCCCCTCTTAAGCTCCCTTCTTCATCCTCTTAAGCTCTCCCGTACAGATCTTCCTTTGCTCTTTTCTTTCAAGTTTCCCTAATGTATCCTCTCTTCTCTTCCTCTCAAATCTCTCCAGCGCTCTTCTTCTTCCTTTATTTTCTCTCTAATGCCACTTCTCTCTTCTTCTCCCCCTTTTGGATTCCTCTAACGCCCATCTCCTGCTCTCCTCCTTCCCATCAGGTGTTTCTCAGACTTTCCTCTCCTCTCTTCTTTCCTCTTTAACACTCCTTTTCTTCCCTACCTTTCTCTCGTTTTCTCTGTCGTCTCTCCCTCTTCCTTTCCACTTAAGTTTCTCTATCGCTCCTATTCTTTCCTCCCTACATTCCTTTCTTATTTTCCTTCTCCTCTCTTCTCACCATTTCCTCACGTTATTCTAATTCTCCTTCTCCTCCTCCTTCTTTTTATTCCTTCAAACTTCTCTAACGCTCTTCTCCTCCACTCCCTTCATTCCTCTCTAATTCCTCTTCTCTTTCCGCTCCATTTCCTCACGTCCCTCTAACTCTCCTCCTCTTCCTCCTTCTCCTTCTCTCCAAGGCTCTCTTTCTCCTTCCCTGGCCTCTGTTCTCATTCTCGTTCCCTTCAAGCCTCTCTTTCTCCTTCCGTGCCCTCTGTTCTCTTAAGTCAATCTAACGTTCCTCCTCTTTTCCTCCTTTTCCTCTATCACTCCTCCTCCCTCCCTCCTTCCTCTAACACCCCTTCCCTCCCTCCTCCCATATCCCCCTTTATATAGACCCTCCCCTCCCGTCCCAAGGCCTTCACCACACCCGCGCCATCTCCTCAATCTTCCCAAATCTTTTTCACCAACTTCCTTCTCTGCCATCGAGATTTCGAAAGAATTCCCCTCCTCCTCCCCTGCTCTCTCTTCTCCCATCCTGTCCCTCTATGCCTCTCTTAAACAAAATCCACTTCTCCCGCCTCTCCCCATCTCTTTCTTCCATTAAAAATACCTCTTTCTCTCTCCACATTACCATCTGGAAATCCACTGACACACAGTCACACCCACCCACACACACACACACACACACACACATACACACACACACACAAGTCTTCCCAGTCCACGCCCTGCAAGAAATCAGCCTCCCTTTCCTTCTCTCCCACGTTAAAAATATCTCTTCCTTTCTACATTACCATCTGGAAACCCACTGACACACACACACACACACACACACACACACACACACACACACACACGTCTTCCTAGTCCACGCCCTGCAAGAAATCACCCTTTCTCCCTCTCTCTCATAGTAAAAATACCTCTTCCTTCCCACATTATCATCTGGAAACCCATCCATACCCACTCACACACACACACACACACACACACACACACACACACACACACACACACACACACACACACACACACACACACACACACACACACACACAAGTCCTCTAAGTCCACGCCCTCTAAGAAATCAGACGAGCCTCCTTTCCTCCCTCCTCCCCTCCTTCTCTCCTTCCCCTACAAGAATCCAGACGCCCCTGCTCGTCGCCACTTGCCAGGGAAGGAGACAGGGGGGATGCCGGCGCCTCTCCTGCCCCCTCTACTCCTCCCTTCCCCTCCCTTCCCCTCTGTGCCGCCCAGACCCATTATGATAAACGGCCAGATACGGTGAACAAGAGGCGGTGGAAGACGGGTAGGGGTTAACGGAGGTGGAAGAAGAGGAGGAGGAGGAATAGGAGGAGGAGGAGGAGGAGGAAGAGGGTCATTACACACCCATCAGGAGAAGCAGAGTGGAAGGTCATGTTGGGGAGGAAAGGAGGGAAGGAGGAAAGGAAGGAGGAAGAGGGAAAGGAGGGGGGAAGGGAAAGGAGGGAGGGAGGGAAGGAGAAGGAACAATAGGGTAAGAAAGAGGTCAAGAAATGGAGGAAGTAAATTATGTGGTTGAGAGAGAGAGAGAGAGAGAGAGAGAGAGAGAGAGAGAGAGAGAGAGAGAGAGAGAGAGAGAGAGAGAGAAATATCACACACCCGCTCCCAATACACACACACACACACACACACACACACACACACACACACACACACACACACACACACCAATCACTCATTAAACGACCGAATCACTCAATCACTCATCAGCCAATCAGCGTCCGTTTCTTGCCTTGATGACGTCATAGCGGCTGTCCATTTGTTGACACTCGATCAGCTGACCGTCAGAAGCGAGAGGAGGAGGAGGAGGAGGACGAAAAGGAGGAGGTTGGCGGAGTAAGGCAAGAGAGAGAGAGAGAGAAAGAGAGAGAGAGAGTTCCAGTCAGGCCGATATGACACGTCTCTGCTGAATAATACGTCAATCGAGGCCCTCACTAAATCACGGTGCTTGGTAAAGAATTGCGTGTCACCGCGAGGAATTAACACGTGGGTGGGAATTCATAATAAGCCCTAAAGACGGGGGAAAAAGAGATCGCTTGCTTCTTTCAGTGTGGGAAATTAGATGCCGCTCTGTGATGGAAGGGAGGGAGGAAATGTAAATAGTAGTAGGGTAGTTATGGTAGTGGTGGTGGTGGTAGTAATAGTAAAATCATTATTAGTAGTATTAGTATTAGTGGTACTCTTTCACAACGAATGGATAAAAGGAGATTAATAATTGAAAGAAGAGAAAGCATCAGTGGTATCTCTCTCAATCAGAACACAAGAACATTAGGAGACTGTAAGCGCCCAGGTGACGTACACGAGGCAGCTCCTGAGTACCCCCACACCACGCCACACGCCAACCTTCCCTAGAAACTACTGAATAAAGGCGGATAAAAAGGGAGAAATATGAAAAGTTGTAACGGGCGAGTCTCAGAACGAATAAGTAAACAGAGAATAAGTTAAGGTATAAAGTAAAACAGAATAAGAAAGAAAAGAATGTGACAAGTCCTTCAGTGTGACGTTGAAGAGGAACACGAGTACAAGTCAAGAAGGAAAGTGAGAAATACAGAACGCGTCTCCGAATGAATGAGTAAGAGGAAAATAAGATAAGAAGCCTAAGAAAATTAAAGAAAAGAAAAGTATGTGATAAGTCTTTCAGTGAAGAAGAACAAAACAGCTATGGAATAAAGAAAGTGATAAATATAGAACTAATCTGAGAATGAATAAGTAAACGGAGAATAAGAAAACAGGTAAAAGAGAAGGAGAAATATTTGTATGACACTGGCATGTCTTTCAGTGAGGCAGAAGATGAACACGACTACAATTGAAAAAAAAAAAAAAGAGTGACAAATATCAAGCTCGTCTGAGAATGAATGAGTAAACGAGAATAGGAACAGAGATGAAAGAAGATTAAAAATAAGAGTAGTTGACACTTCTTTCATTGGTGGAGAGGAACAAGTGAAGAAAGAAAATAAGACACATCAAAGGCGTCCCAGAATAAATGAGAATAGGAAAAACAATAGAGGCAAAAGAGAGTAAGAGGAAGAGGAAGAGATGACTCCAGTGGGCGCATTAAAGAAAGTGAGAAACGCCGAACACATCTCGGAACGAATGAGTAAATGCAGAATATGAAAAGAGGTGAAAGAAAATGAAAAAGAAAATGATGTTTCTAACAGGTCTTGCATTGAGGCAGAAGAGAAACACGATGAAAGACAGTGAGGAATAAAAAGAGACACGAATGTAGCAGGGTGCAATAAACACGTCTTGAAGCTGTCACGTTAGCGAGCACCACTAACAATTTAAAAATGAAAAGGATGCAAACTTACCAACACTCCGATATGACACAAGAGGTGAATGACGGAAAGAAAGAAAAATAAGAACAACTGCCTTACAGATGCACAATGAAATGATGTGTAATAACGAGTATCACTAATAATAAAAAAAAAGGAAGAAATGCAAAAATAAGCACCCTCGAACATAACACAAGAAGTGAGTGATGAAAAAAAAAAAAAACAAGAATAAAAACAGTTGTGTGACAGACATAAGAGTGAGAAGACAAGGGAATGGAGGGGTCTTTAAACAAACAGACAATAACACGCCCAGACGAGTAATGGGAGCGAGATGCAAATGAAATCACACAAGCGAACACAAACAGAGCAAGTTTTAAAAAAGGAAGGAAAGAAGAGATAACAGAGAAGACAAACGTAATGAGAGAGAGAGAGAGAGAGAGAGAGAGAGAGAGAGAGAGAGAGAGAGAGAGAGAGAGAGAGAGAGAGAGAGAGAGAGAGAGAGAGAGAGAGAGAGAGAAAAAAATTAAAGGAGCCAGACAGACGTAGGTACGCTAAAACAGAGGAAAAAGACAGGAGACAGACAGATAAACCTATATACCTTGAGACAGACAGGCAGCCAGACAGACAGACAAAGAAAAACGGACAGATAAACAGATAGAGTCAAACAGCAGGACAGATAGACAGACAAACAAAAAGAAAATATCAAGACAGACATACAGACAGACTGACAGAGAGACATACATAAAGACAGACACGGGAATGAGAAAGGAACGGAAGAGGAGGGAAGGAGGGGAGGGCAGGGGGGGGAACGAGGCCAGATAGGTGAGTAAGCGGCGGAAACGTTTACCTGGAACTAAAACTTTGTCCGAATATTTACACACACCACCTTTTTATTTTCTTCCCGTGGGCGGCAGCGGTGGTGGCGGCAGTGGCGGCACGGCTCAGTAGGGCAGGGCAGGGCAGGGACTAGGGACGGCAGGGGAGGGTGGCGGACAAGGAGGCAGGGAGGGAGGGAGGGAGGGAAGGAGGGAAGGGGAGCTTTAGTCCTTCCAAATGAGAGAATCTGTCGATATTTTTCTCACTCACATATGTAACATTGTTTTCGCATCGTGAGGTTTGTTGTTTCGTTTTGACCTCACTACATTAACCCCCCCCCTCTCTCTCTCTCTCTCTCTCTCTCTCTCTCTCTCTCTCTCTCTCTCTCTCGCTCTCTCCAGTCCTGGTGTTACTCCTGGCGGCGACATTTATGATAGCGCCCCCCGGGACAGCCACACGGGTCGGCGCGGACATAAACATGGCCACTCCAGACAAAAATACAGGGAGATACTGCACGCGGTGTCGCTCCAAGGTTTATTTACACACGAGCCGCGCTCCAGAACACAATGGCACGGAAATTCGTAGGTACTCGCAACGCAAGGCCACCAGAAACACGTCATGCAGCAAAACAAGACACTAAATAATATGCAGTAAACAAAAAAACTGCCCTTCTTGTGTCATTTCCTTGCAGTGACTCATTTGTTTGAAGGCAGTGCATCTGGAACTACGGTATTTTCTTACTTACCGTCAATGTGTTCCAGAGTGGACCGCAGCGGCGACCATTCCAGGATGCGTCCAGCTGAAAGGTAAAAGAATGTAGAATAATGATTTGTTTGCATGGACTTGCCCTGACGTTTAATATCCGTAAAGGAGAATGATTACACTTGGCAGAGGGACAATGCTTCACTCGCTTGCACTGCGGCAGAGGTGACTGGCCAGCAATGAAGGTCTGGGGCATGTGCAGGGTTACCACACTTCTAGGTTTTCGGGGACATGTACAGACAGTGGTGGTGACAAGTCAAGTAAATGAGGGCTTGGGACATGCACTTGTCTGTCACGGTTACCACTCTCTCAGGTTATCGGGAACATGTACAGTGGTGGTGAAAAATCGAGGAAATGAAAGTTTAGGACACGCGCATTTGTCTGTCAGGGTTACCACACTCCCAGGTTATCGGGAACATGTACAGTGGTGGTGAAAAGTCGAGTAAATGAAGGTTTAGGATATGCAAACTTGTCTCTCAGGGTTACCACACATCTAGATTTTTTGAGGACATGCATAGTCGCTGTCGGAAGTTCTGTAATCTGCCGACACTCACTTCCATTGTGCTTTGTGCTTTACCTTAACCTTAAGTCCTCTGGTTTTGCTTATTACTAGCAGATTCTTTGATCAGAGGACTCAAGACAGAGGGAAAGCACTAAGCACTGTGGAAGTATGTGTGGTATGATGCTCCACTACTGCCTATGACCGTGCCTCTCCATGGTTCCATTAATAAGATCTCTGCGAAATTTGATTAATGGCGGATTATGAGCCAATTACAGAGCTTAAGACAGAGAAAACACCAAAGTATGCGTGGTATCTGACTCGATAACTGCACATGAAGTTCTTCCACGACTCCATTAAAAAAAATTCTCAAAACATCAAAAATATCAGGACTGGGGTTAATTTTCTCGCGAAACTTAAAAATAATATTTCGAACATTCATTGTATAGATGAGAGAGAGAGAGAGAGAGAGAGAGAGAGAGAGAGAGAGAGAGAGAGAGAGAGAGAGAGAGAGAGAGAGAGAGAGAGCGAGAGAGAGAGAGAGAGAGAGAGAGAGAGAATAACATTTACCTCATAAAATGGGTAAACAATAAATAAATAAATAAATAAACAAATAAACAAACAAATAAATAAAAACATTATCTCTCATAAATTCAGCAGCACGGTCTGATTAATTGGTGTCCGTATGTGTGTTCACTAGTCTAAAAACAATATGAGCTTCACTCCTGTCCATGATTCGTGTTGCCAGCGTGTCTCTTGCCCTGCTGGTGCCGCGCTGTATTCCCTGAGTATTCACTTATAAAGAATTATTCCTTGATTAGTTGTTGGGACTTCCTGGTGATCATGCAAGTGCGAGATAAGTAGGTGTAGTAATTATGTTGGGGAATATAAGTTTGTGCTGCCGGATGAATAAATTTTCCGAGTATACGAGTGCAAAGAATTATTCCTTGACTACTTAGCCGGTTTTCCTTCCCGCGATTATGTAGTTTTGAGGATAAGTAAGGATAAGCGTGTGCCAGAAAATAGGTTTGTGTTGTAAATTGTGTCAAGCCAGTTTTCATCTTCACGGTTATGTAGTTCTGAATATAAGTAAGAATGAGTATGTGCGAAAAAATATGTTTGAATTGCAAGATGTGTCAAACCTGCACGTTTATCCCTTCATTGCTTTTCGTTCCTTTCTACAGTCCATTATTCCCGATCCAGGCATTCAGGTTAACCAACGGTGGGTCTGGTTACTACTTGGATGGGTGACCGCCTGACTAGCCTTTATCGCTTCCTATAACTCCTTACACTAAATCCATCTATCCTTCATCACTTTCTACAGTCCTTCAGTCACATCTCATTATAATTTATTTTCCTATTCCTTTTTAAATCACTCCGCCCTTCACCCTTTCCTTCATTCCTTCAACTCTGTCCTACTACCTTGTACACCTTTCCTACTATCTCTCAACACCATCTCACCCCTTCACTCTCCATTTCAATACCCTTCATCTCTTCTTTAAGTTCCTCATACCCATCACACTACCAGTCATCTTATTCCTTCCTAATCCCCATCTCACAGATCTGCATTCATTCCTACATTCCTTTTCAGTCCCACTCCATGTCTTGTCCCTCCAACGACCGCTCAGAACCATCAACATCCCTTCTGCTCCATTATGCCTTCTTGCCCCATCTACCAGACTCATCTCTCAACCCTTCCTACATTCTTTCAGTTCTCTCATCGAACATACCCATATATATATCTTTCAACACCCCTTCAGCCTCATGCCATACCTTCACCTCCCGTCCAACAGTCTCTTCAGGCCCATCTCTTTAACAATCCATTGAACTCCATCCTAAGCCTTCCTGTCCCATCCAACGGCCTCTCAATTTATTCCACGGATCCCCAACCCGACTCTCACGCTTCCCTTCAGTCCCTCCCGGCATCTCACGGCCCATCAGCTCATCCCACAGGCCATCCCTGGACCATAACGCCACTTACGACCTCTCTGCGTGCGTTGTAACTCCACATCAGTATTCATCTCCGCTCCCAAAACAATTCCCACGCGGCAACCTTCCGGTCAACATGAAAAGGCAACAGGTCCTGGGATACTGGCGAGCTTAACCTGACCCTACCATTCTTATTTTACTTATTCCAGCAGTCTCAGATTAACCCAGCGTATCCCAAATTACCCTAGAACTGCCCAGATTAACCCAATACACTCCAAAGTAACCCATTATATCGTGAATTAACTTAGAACGCACCAAACTAACCCAGGACATCCCAAACTAATTTAGAACACCCTGGACTAATCCAGCGCATCTCAAACTAACCCAACACTTCCCAGACTAACTCAGCACATCCAAAACTAAGCCAGAACGCTCCAGACTAACTCAACACTGCCCAGACTAACACAGAACACCTAGAACAAGGCCATGACACTCTAAATCCACGGACACGGAACGTTCTCTAACAAATCCAGAAACGAAACTAGTCCTGTACTTTCCAGACAAACCCAGCACATCTCAAGCAAACCAAATACATAACAAGCAAACAGGAATTTAACAGGTTTTTCCTCCTTATTCTTTGTCCCCCTTGTTTTGGTCTCCTTAAAGAAAAGAAACAGTACATTTCAAACAAACCCAGTACACTTTAAAATGAGCCAGTGCACACGCAAAGAAACGTGAAATATCCCTACCTATTTAATCTTGGAGAATCTTCAGTAACCTAACACACACTCAGAGACAAACACGGAACACCTGCTATGTAACAAACCCAGCACATTCCAATACAAAAAGCCAACCCCGGCTTGCCACTCGCAACACAAACAAAAGCAACGGATCACTACCAAATCCATGATAATTAAAAAAGTCCCACGCGAAACAAATAGATGAATAAGCATAAAAAGAAAGAAAGAGAGAAAAAAAGGGGTACAGAATTAAAGGGAACGCAGCCAACAGGAAGGACTCCGAGGTTAAAACTGTGCTACGACCCACAACGCAACGCAACGCAAGACATGCACGCAACACACACACACACACACACACACACACACACACACACACACACACACACACACACACACACACACACACACACAAAAGGTACACTTCTAGCAAACACACACACACACACACACACACACACACACACACACACAGTCTCACGTCCTGAATAAAGAGGGCAAGATCTACATACATCCAGGCGCTACGTTCCCTCACTCCAGGTGGTCGGGACTTGCTGCACTCGCTCCCCATCCATTTGTGTCTTGCCTGGGGTCCTGCAAAGCTATACCAACACTACCACCACCACCAGCACCACCACCACCACCACCACTGACACTGATACCACTTTCATAGTATAACATAAAAAGAAAAGATGGTGAGGGATGAAGAAGGATGGGTTAAACTAACACTACCATTACCACCACTGTTTGTCACCATTACCAGCATAGCGTAGCGCGAAAAGGAAGGCTGTTGAGAGATGAAGGACAGAAGTTTAAGAGCCATTGTTATCACTACCAGTACCATAACTTAACGTAGAGAGAAAGAAAAGATGGTGAGAGGTGAAGGATAGAAGTTTAAGAACCACCACGACTAACCACTAGCATCACAACTATCACTTATGTGTGTTATAGTTTCATAGGAAGGTGTTATGAGGATTTCCAAGGGTGTTTTCAGGATTCCAGTGATTTTTTAAAGAAAGTTCTACACTGTCAGTGGAATAAACACCATCACCACCAAAGACATCACTATAGCCGTCACCACCAAAGGAAATTGATAGAGATCTAAAGCTTCACTACCACTATCACCATCACTTTCACTGCCATCATCGCCAAGGATAGCGAAGAAGGCTCACCACTATCACCGTCACTGCTACCACAATCACCATCATTAAGGAAAGTAGATAGAGGCTTAAAATTTGACCACCACCACCACCACCTTTCCCACCTTCACCACCATCACGATCACAGCATCACCACTAAAGAAAATAAATAGATGCTTAAAGATTCACCGCCACCACCAACACCACCACCAACACTCCTACCACAGCCATCACCACTAGGGAAAGGAGATAGAGACCTTAACCTTAACCAGCACCACCACCAGCACCACAAAGGATGATAATAGAGAGACACTATAAACTAAGGAAGATAGAGTCTCTGAATATTCCTCGCTATAAACCTTGACCACCACCACCTCCACAATAACAGTAACCCCCGGCAGACAGAGAGGCGTCGAGGCAGGAGCACCACCACCCCCACCACCACCACCACCACCAGAAGCAGCTCCTTGCACAACACCACCACTTTATTAGTAATCCCGCCTGCCTGTGCCACCGAAGTAATCTGGTCGTGATGAAACTAACAACGCATAACAAGGGACGGATAATCTCACTCGCTCACTCGTGTCCTCGTATCCTCTCCAATTAAATACATAAAAATAAACAGGAAATGACGTACCTTGGATTAATTTTCGTGTTCCAGAAGGTTTCGACGTCTAATTTCAACTGCTCGTGTCGACTCTAATTAGGTGCCCCTCCCCCCCACAAAAAAAAAATAAATAAATAAAAGAAAAAAATATATAAAAAAATAAATAAATATACAGAAAATGACGTACCTTGGATTAGGCTCTGTATTCCGTCAGGTTCCGGTGTCTGATCTCGACTACATTCAAGAAGCTCTAGTGGCGGTTATTGAGATTTACAAAGGTGTTTCTTTGTTTGATCTCAACTACTCGTATTGACTCCAATTAAATACTCCCAAAAAATAAACAGAAAATTACGTATATTAGATTAGTCTGTTATGAAACTTTTCGTCATCTGATCTTGACTACTCTTGAAGCTCTATTGGGGGTTATTGAGATTTCCAAGGTGCTTTCAAGTTTCCAGCGATAGTTTAACAAGGCTTCCACACTGTTACTGGGAAATCTCATCCCGACTTCTCTTAAAATGCTCTAGTGGGGGGTTATTAAGATTTGCAAGAGTGTTTTCATGATTTCAGTGATAGTTCAACAAGGCTTCCACACTATCAGTGGCAAAAACACCCATAAGAACACGTACAATCACACTTATGGTCTTTGAAAACCAGTCATTACAACCAAGACGTTCAGTAAATGCCAAGGTCTGAGAAAGAATGAAACTTGTATTGTTTTTCCTCCTCTGTAGCCTTTGAAAATCAGCCCTTGCGAGAGACCAAAACGTTACCAAAGAGCCATAGTGTGGGAAAGAATGGACCGTGTATTGTTTTTCTTGCTTATTCACTCACGACTCCTAAAGTTTCCGTTACGTTCAATCCCTGCCCACTTAAAGTTTACGTGATGTTCGAAGTCGAAACTTATACAACCCATAATGGAGACACGAGCCTGGGAGGAAAGGAGGGAAGGGACGGAGGGAAGGAGGGAGTCTCGTGGTCGTATCCTCAGGTGATCGTTGAGTAAACAACCCCCCTGAACCGAGAGTTTTCACCAAAGACAACAGATCTGAGCGTATCAGTGACTGCGAGAAAGATAAATAGATGAGTGCAAGAGAGAGAGAGAGAGAGAGAGAGAGAGAGAGAGAGAGAGAGAGAGAGAGAGAGAGAGAGCGTGCGTGTCTGGTCGAGACAGCAAGGGAAGCAGAAAGACGAGCAGTTAGTATGACGTATGAATATTAAAGTGAATCTCTCTCTCTCTCTCTCTCTCTCTCTCTCTGTCTCTCTCTCTCTCTGTCTCTCTCTCTCTCAGCCTTCTTCTTTGCTGTCCTTTTCTTGTTCTCAGTAGTTCCATGGGCAGGTCTGATGTGATGTAGCCTTTGTATCTATGTAACTCTCTCCGTCTAGGGAAACAATGCATAGAAGCCAGAAACAAGGCAAATAGGGTACTAGGATTCATTTTTAGGAGTGTTAAAAGTAGAAGGCCGGAAGTAATATTAAAGTTATACTTGGCGCTGGTCAGACCTCATCTAGACTACGCTGTGCAGTTCTGGTCCCCACATTACAGGAAAGATATAGGTCTATTAGAATCAGTACAGAGGAGAATGACTAAAAGGATACAGGGGATGAGGAGTATTCCTTACGAAGCGAGGTTGAAGCGGTTAAATTTACATTCTCTAGAGAGACGTAGGTTAAGAGGGGACCTGATAGAAGTCTTTAAGTGGTATAAGGGTTATAACAAGGGAGATGTAAGCAAAATTCTTAGGATCAGCAACCAGGGTAGAACAAGAAATAACGGGTTCAAGCTTGAAAAATTTAGGTTTAGGAAGGAGATAGGAAAAAATTGGTTCTCAAATAGAGTGGTAGATGAGTGGAACGGACTCAGTAATCATGTAGTTAGTGCTAGGACACTAGAGAGCTTTAAGAGAAGATTAGACAAGTTTATGGATGGGGATAGCAGATGGAAATAGGTAGGTGTGTTTCATACAGGGACTGCCACGTGTAAGCCTGGTCGCTTCTTGCAGCTTCCCTTATTTCTTATGTTCTTATGTTCTTATGTTCTCTCTCTCTCTCTCTCTCTCTCTCTCTCTCTCTCTCTCTCTCTCTCTCTCTCTCTCTCTCTCTCTCTCTTTATGGAACACTGAAGTAGCTCACAAGTCAACAAAAGCAATCACCACATTTTCCACAAGACTAAGCCTAAATTGACCATTAAGCTCCCTTTCTTATCCCAACCCCCCATCCTGCCCCCCTTCTCCCCCCCCTCTCTCTCTCTCTCTCTCTCTCTCTCTCTCTCTCTCTCTGCGCGGGAAGACCGGATGAGGGAGCGCGTCGTTTATTCAGCCTCAGGTGCGCGACTCAGGTGTGGCCAGTAATTGCACGTGTCAGTTGCCAGGCGTCTCAGGATCACAGGAGAGAGTGGCGCTGACGGGGACGCTACGGACGACGCCCCGAGTGAGAGAGAGAGAGAGAGAGAGAGAGAGAGAGAGAGAGAGAGAGAGAGAGAGAGAGAGAGAGAGAGAGTTTAGTGGAAGGGGATTAATTATTGACTGGAAAGATGACACGTAAATAAAACTCAACTTGTGGTAGGTTATTTGGTTTATTTATTATTTATTTGGTTTCTATTTATATTTGGTGCAGTTTCGTTCTTTGTTCGGTCGCTCGCGTGTGTGTGTTTATTAATCTCTTTTATTCATTGATTCGTTTACTAACTCGCTGTGTTTTGTCTATCAGCTTGAAATATTATGCGGCACGTGGACGATTTAGCACTAGTATTATTCAAACCCAATTTCCTTCCCCCTTTGCGTTCTGTAAACATTCAATAACATGCATGATTCCCTCCCCCCCTGTCGACACCACCATGCCAATCACCCAATGGCTTGTATTCTCATAACATTCCGTCGTCTTACCTCGATATGTTTGTGCGGGTTCTAGTAGATTTCAATTCCCTCACTGTCATATGTAACAATAAGTAATACTTAAGGCGGTGTAGGAAGTCTTTATAAGCACCGAAGGAAGAAAAGAAGGGGATTCAAAGACTAGATTCATCAGTAACTAGTTGGTGTGATGTAAAGAAAAAAAAAATAGTCGCAGTGAGGTTCGTGATCAAGAAGTAGAAGCAAAAGAACAAGATCAAGAACAAGAAGAATGAAGAATAAAAACAGAAGAAAGGCGTGGCAAATTATAGTGAAATGGTTGATGGGATTTTAAGGGTGTTTTCACGATTCTGGTGATACTTAACAGGAATTTTATATCATCAATAAGAAAAAACACCTTTGAGGATCCGACTGATCATCCCTGTGGCCTTGGAAGACAGTCCTAATGATGCTCCAAAACGTTTCGAGAATATGAACTTAAGACACGTGTAAAATTGAACCATTTACTTTATTCTCCTATACTCTTTCCCTCCCCCCGCCTTTTTTTTTCTTTTAATTACGATAAATTACCTTCCTCTTGATTCCTTAAATTCTATGTTTTAAGAGCACTAGCTTAATACAAGTGTGAAATTGAACTATTTACTTTGCTTTCCAATGAGTTTCCCTCTTTTTCCTCCCCCTTTTTTGGGATTAAAACAGATTACTTTCCTTTAAGTTCGTGAAGGAGTCTTTTCCCTCACAATAACAATCGCAATGAAACTCTCAGAGGTTTTAAAAGTACCAGCTTAAAACATGAGTAAAATCGAACCATTTGCCTTATTTCCGTATAATTTTTCACCTTCAATCCTATTCCTTTCTGGAGATTAAGACAGATCACCTTCCCGATGTTTTAAGAATGCAAGTTTAAGACACGTGTAAATTCGAAACATTTCCTTTATTTTACCTATAATTTTCCCCCTTCACTCCTCACCCTTTCTTGGGATTAAGACAGGTTACCTTCCTGCAAGGCTCACTACCCTCACAAAAACAGATTACCTTCCTTTAAGACACGTAAGAAATCGACCCATTTACTTTATTTCCCTCTATAATTTTCCCCTTTCTTCCCTTTTTTTGGGGGATTAAGACATAATCTTTCTTTGAACTCATTCCGGCCTCACTCCCCTCATAAAAACAGGTTACCGTCCCCTTACGACTATTTACTTTATTTCCCCTATAATTTTCCATCTTTTCCTCCCCTTTTTTTGGGATTAAGGCATATTACTGCCCTCTAAATTCCTTCTGGGCTCACTTCCTTCACAATAACAGGCAACCTTCCCTTAAGACACGTGTGAAATCGAATTATTTACCATATTTCTCCATAATTTTTTCCTCCTCTTTTGGGATTAAGACATTGCCTTCCCTTTAATTCATTCTCACTTCCCTTGAAAACGTTTTAAGAATTCGACCTTAAGACACGTGTAAAACTGAATGATTTGTTTTATTCTCTATGATTTTTCCATCTTTTTTTTTAGGGTCCTTTAAACTCGTGGTGGCCTCACTTCCCTTTATTTCGACATCACTTTTACTATCTTTCCTTCCTTTTTTTTGGGGGGATTAAGACGTATTACTGTTCTTTAAGTTTTCCTGGTCTCAGTTCTCTCTCTTTAACACTCTAAGAGGTTTTAAGAGCACAAACTATCTGCTTTATTTCTCCATAATTTTCCCTATCTTTTCTCCCTCTCTTTTTGGGGTTGCGATATATTACCATCTCTTTAAATTTCTCCTGGTCTCAGTTTTCTTACACTTACAGGCTCAGTGGCACTCCAAGGGGTTTTAAAAGTACGTACGATTTGCTTTATTTCTCCATGATTTTCCTTATCCCTTCTTGTGGGATTAAGATATATTACCATCACTTTAAATTCCTCCCCCAGTTCCTCACACTAACAAGCCATGGGCTCAACACACTCCACTCCTCGACCTACATTCCAGGGTGGCGTGTGAACTCTCGTGATATTTACTCCACACCACCACCACCACCACCACCACCACCACCGCTACTACTGTAAGGTCGACGGACGCCCTTGCCACGCCAGCCACGCAGACCTTCCCGAATACTTCCCAGAGTTGTATTGACCACCGCAATGCCGCACTATATATAGAGACGGACTCGTGACGTCACTCCCGCGGGCCCCTGTGATTAGCTAACTATGGATGACGTCACGATGCACGTTAATCCAATCCCTGCCGTGTGTTTGGAAGCTTCCGTGCTGCTGGGAGGGTAAGGAGAAGGAATGGGATGAGAATACAAGGGGAAAGAGAAGATGGAAGAAGGAGAAGAAGGAGGAGAGATGGGGAAATAGAACGAGGTGAAGAAGAGAAGAGAGAAGGAGTGAGATGGTGTTCTTAAACGTTTCTGTGCTGAAGATGTAAGGGAACAGGGAAGAGAACGGGAAGGGAAGCAATAAAATCTGTGCTCTTAAACGTTTCTGTGAGGGAGAGAGAACGGGAAGGAGGAATAGAGAAAAGGATTAGAGGAGCAACGTTTGTGTTCTTAAACGTTTCTATGTGGAAGATGTAAAGGAACAGAGAAGAGAACGGGAAGGGAAGGAATGAGGTCTGTGCTCTTAAACGTTTCTGTGAGGGAGAGAGAACGGGAAGAAGAGAAAAGAATTAGAGGAACAAAGTTTGTGTTCTTAAACGTTTCTGTGTGAATGATAGAACATGAGGAGAGAAGAGGAGGGGATGGAGCAGATGGAGAGGAGTAACGCTCGTGTCCATAAACGTTTCTGTGTTCCTTGTCCACTAGTTTCAAAAGGCTTCAGTGGAGGTTACTTGGGTTTTTCAAGGGTGTTTGTTTGATTCCAGTGGTAATTTAGCAAGGATTTTACATCATCAATGGAGAAAAAGAAACCCTAATTGGTTATTACAATTATTACAATTTTTCAAGGGTGTTTGTGTGATTCCAGTGGTAGTTTAACAAGGATTCTACACCATGAGTAAGGAAAAAAATGAAAACCTAATTTATCATCTACTGGAAGTTAGTGTTTTTTTTTTTTTCTTCTTCCAGCGGTGTTTGTAAGAGTCCAGTGGTAGTTTAACAAAGATTCAGCATCGCCACTGGGATACACATACATGAGAGCTTAATTGGTTATCTGCTGGAATTTAATAGAGTTTTCAATACATAATTCCAGTGGTAGTTTAACCCTGAAAATCCGGGTGTCTTCTTGGAACATAGTAAATTAGTCCACTTCAACTCGAAATCGTGTGAAACTAAATACTTTTACGAGTAGACCGAGAATTTTACTAGACACAACACACAGCTCACTGATTTTAAGACAGCACCCATGAAACTTCGTAAAATGATGAAATCTTAACGTAAATAAGAGCATAAGACAGCCGCCAGACTCAGAGGGTTAAAGAAGCACTCTGCATCACCACTGGGATAAATAAACACAAGAGACCAAACAAATAATCTCTGTGGCCTTTGAAAACAGTCTTTACGAGAGAACAATGACTAGAACGCAGAGGCAAGAAACTCAATGGCAAGGTGTTAGAGAAGAGAGAGAGAGATTAAATTAAACACTCCCTCCAGTTACAAAGGTCAGGATTATAAAAAAAAATACGCTAAAAAGAATTAACAAATAAACAAAGACTCGGGAAAGCAACGCCGCCAGATGCATATTAATATCCTGCACGCAAAACTATGTGAAGATTTTAATAACTTTACAGAGCGGAGATGACCATGAGCTCTGAGGTGGTGTTAGTGGTGGTGGTGGTGGTGGTGGTAATGGTGGCGGTGGCGGGCGGTTGAAGTGTTGAAGTGTCCATTAGAAGTGAGGCGGAAAGGTGTGACTTGATAATATGAAACTTGTGAGGACGAGAGGACTGGAGAGAAGAACTGGGCAGGAAAGGAAGGGTAGAGACAGAAAGGAGGACCTAACTTAAGGGAGGATCTAACCTAACTTAACTTAACGTAAGGGAGGACCTAACCTAACTTAACCTTACCTAACTTAAGGGAGGATCTAACCTAACTTAACTTAACCTAAGGGATGACCAAACCTAACTTAACCTTAACTAACCTAAGGGAGGATCTAACCTAACTTAACCTAACCTAAGAGAGCACCTAACCTAATCTAATCTAAGGGAGGACCTAACCTAACCTAACCTAAGGAAGGACGTAAGGAGGACCTAACCTAACGTTACCTAACCTAAGGGAGGATCTAACCTAACCAAACCCAACTTAACCAAGGGAGGACCTAACCTAAAGACCTAACCTAACTCAACATAACCCAATGGAAGACCTAACCTAACCCAACTTAACCCTAAGGAAGGACCTAACCAAACCTAAGCCATCCCAAGGGAGAACCTAACCTAACTAAACTTAACCTAACCAAACCCAAATTTACAGAGAGGTTATCACGAGGCCTGAAGTGATGGTGATGGTGGTAGTGGTGGTTACGGGCGAGTGAAGTGCTGAAGTCTCCATTAGAAGTGAGATGGAAAGGTGCGACTTAATATATAACTTATAGGGAAGAAGAGGGAAGGTAGAGGCAGAAATCAATAACTAGAGGCAGAAAAGGAGTGATAAAGGAAAGGTGTGAGAGATAATGACGTGGCGAAGGAATAAAGGAGAGGAGTGTGACGAGATGTTGAGGAGACAGGTAAGGGTGGGAGAGACAGGGAGAGGCAGTGAGATGCGGGGAGTGGTGGTGATGGGTGTGTAGATAAGAAATGGGTGTGGTTCTGGCGGGAAGGGGACTGTAGGAGTGACTGGAATAGCAACACGTAGAGAGAGAGAGAGAGAGAGAGAGAGAGAGAGAGAGAGAGAGAGAGAGAGAGAGAGAGAGAGAGAGAGAGAGAGGAAAGGGGAAGTTATTAAAGACTTTTCCTTTTACGGACACAAATCAGCCGTCTCTTTTGGCTTCCCTTTCTCTCCCTCCCCCTCTCTTATCCTTTTTCTCCCTTTTATTATTTCTTCTCTCTCTCCCTTCCCCTCTTGGCTCCATCTTCTCTCTTCCTCCTTCTTCCTCCTTTGCTATCATTACAATCTCCCCCTTTCCTTCTCTCTCTCTCTCTCTCTCTCTCTCTCTCTCTCTCTCTCTCTCTCTCTCTCTCTCTCTCTCTCTCTCTCTCTCTCTCTCTCATTTATACCTATTCTCTCTCTCCCTCCTCGTCTATTACCTACTCTTTCTTTCTCCCTTCCTCCCTTCCTCCCTTCCTGCCTTCCTCTCTCATTCCCTTCTCCTTCCACCCTCCCATCATACCATATCTTTTCATCCTCCCCTTCCCCTTACTCCCTCTTTCCGTGTTCCTCCCCTCCGTTATTATTTCTCGAGCCAAGGAATCGAACTACAGGTTAAATTTGAAGCTTAAAGTAAAGAAGCGAATACCGAGTGACTTTCCTGTCCTTCGTCTTCTCTCAGCTAGAGTTGAAATGAAATGCAAAGAAAACGACAAACTTCATTCCCTTTTTCTAACGGGAGGTAATAACAGGTGATAGGAATAGTGAAGTGGGTTATTTTTTTTTCTTCTATTTTTCAGGGTTTTAATTATTTATGCGAGTATTTTTTGGTGGGTGGAGAGGAAGCGTTGGGTCAATAGTCAATAGCCTGGACTAAGAGCAGGAAAAGTTCCCTGGACGCACCTGATTGGCTGAGGTGTGGGCGTGACGTATACCTCCTGTGACGCTATTGGCTGGGTGGAGTGAGTTTAAGCTTCATGACTGATTCTGAGACGCCGGCCTGGGTGTGTGTGTGTGTGTGTGTGTGTGTGTGTATGCGTGTGTGAGTCTGATTGAAAATAATTTCTTGATTGATCAACTAAGTGAGTGAGTGAGTGAGAGACTAACTGAATGAGCGATTAACTGATTAACTAAATGACTAAGTGACTAGCAGATAGACAAGCTGCACAATTGAGTGACTGACTGCTAGCTCTCTCTCTCTCTCTCTCTCTCTCTCTCTCTCTCTCTCTCTCTCTCTCTCTCTCTCTCTCTCTCTCTCTCTCTCTCACCAAGTAATATTGCACCTGTGTCAACCATCTTGTTTGAGGTGGCGGAAGTAACGGCCAACAGGCACATAACTTTTACCCGAGATGAGAGAGAGAGAGAGAGAGAGAGAGAGAGAGAGAGAGAGAGAGAGAGAGAGAGAGAGAGAGAGAGAGAGAGAGATTATTGGAAGTCCATACATCTTCTTTCCTTCTTTCTTCTGCCCGTTATTAACAATCACAACAATAAGTTACACTATTGCTTGCCTTACTGACATTTAGGCAACAAGTTCAGTGCTGGTAGTATTCAGTGACCACAACCAAACTTGACCTTTCCACACTACAATACACACACACACACACACACACACACACACACACACACTAACTTCCCCTCCCCACCACCTAACACACACTAACTAAGGCAACTGTAATTACAAAAGCGGGGGAGGTGAAGACAGACAGACAGACAGGCAGACAAGCGGGTGGGGTTAGCAGGCAGGCTGGAAGGGGAGTGGACTGTGAAGCAAGGGAGGCGTGGAGGCGGCAGGCAGGGGTGGCGGAGGGGGGAAAGGGGGCGAAAGCTGACAGGGGGAACAGGGGGAGAGCTGAAACCACCTCACGCTCCCAGGGGAAGGAGAGGATGGCGGGATTTCTTGAGTGGGAAGCCTGATAAGGGAGGGAGGAAGGAGAAACACGTAGAGGAGACAGAAATGTACCGGAAAAAGTGATGCGGGGAGACACATCAAGGAATATGGAGCCTCGTCTCGCCCTCACTGAATAGATTGGTGTGAATGTGAAGCAGCGACGGTCGATACTGAGTGAATATGGAATAAATGTTAACGAGAGAGAGAGAGAGAGAGAGAGAGAGAGAGAGAGAGAGAGAGAGAGAGAGAGAGAGAGAGAGAGAGAGAGAGAGAGAGAGAGAGAGAGAGAGAGAGAGAGAGAGAGAGAGAGAGAGAGAATAAGAATTAGGGTAAAACGAACTCCGTTGGTAAATATTCGATGAAGTGAATTTGAAGTAAGTTGTCAGGTCAGAATAAAGAGGATTGCACGCAACGCCCAGATCTGAGAACAACCTGATCAATGCACGGAGCTAAGGGAGGGAAGAGAGAGAGAGAGAGAGAGAGAGAGAGAGAGAGAGAGAGAGAGAGAGAGAGAGAGAGAGAGAGAGAGAGAGAGAGAGAGAGAGAGAGAGAGAGGAAGAAAAAAGACAATTAAACGTTGCAAGGAAATGAAAAGAATGCATTTTCCCGTGCCAATAAGTGCAGGGGGCAGCGACACTGCTCCTTCCTTCCTTCCTTCCCTTCATTGCTGTCACCTCGGGCTCATTATAACTTATGAGCCGCCTACACCTCCTCCTCCTCCTCCTTCTCCTCCTTCTCCTACTTGGAAGTCTGCTGCACTTCGGGGAACATTTTTAATTTGTTTCAAAAGAGAGATTTCCACACTCATAAATTACTCAGCCAGTGTGTGTGTGTGTGTGTGTGTGTGTGTGTGTGTGTGCCACCACGCCCTGACTGGCAATGAGGGACCGATCTTTTGGCGCCAGCAGGACGAACGTAAGCTCATACAGACTCCTTTCTTGTTGTAAGTGTGTATCAATACATATCAACGGTTTTAAAGAGAAGATTTGCACATATTTACATTCAGTTAGGCATCTATTGTTATCTGGCGTACCTTTACTGGCCACAAACTCTTTTCTGTTTGTTATTGGAAGCTTAAACATCTGCATTTGGAAAGGGAGGGTTTGCGCATGTTTGCTGTCTGTTAAGCATTCACTGTTATCTCGTGCACCTTTACCATGCAGACATAAGCGTTACCTACACGAACACCTGCCTTCTGTTCACTAATGCAGCCTCTTCTTGAAACGCAAACTCCAAACATTAATGGATCACTTAGCATTCCGTGTCTGGCGTGAAGGAAAGGAACACCCACCCAATCTTTCTTCTTATAACGCAAAGTCAAACATCTCCATAACTTTAAACGGGAAACTTTCACAGACTTATAACTAATGAATTACTTAGCATCGGTCGGGTAACTTTGCAAAATTTGTTACTTCGTGTGGAGAAAAGCCTTTTAATTGTAACCCAACCCAGCCTCTCTTATTGTAACGAAAGATCCAGGCAGACTTGTGAATCAATTAACACTGTCCTGAGTAACTTGAGGAGGACCGAAACTTGACGCCCCGCCTGGAGAAACACTCACCCACTGTAAGCTGAGCCA
Organism: Scylla paramamosain; assembly: GCF_035594125.1. Classification (NCBI taxonomy): domain Eukaryota; kingdom Metazoa; phylum Arthropoda; class Malacostraca; order Decapoda; family Portunidae; genus Scylla; species Scylla paramamosain. The sequence goes on along the minus strand of NC_087152.1, from coordinate 40,273,860 downwards.
CACTCCCTTCTGGCGATGCAAAGGCTCGTGTATGTCGATAGTTGTAAAAAGGGATATCTCCACACATTTATGAAGGGCATACATTTAGTGACACAGGCAAGGTAAATTTGTACCCTCTTGTGGATTTTTTAAATTTATTTATTTACCTATTTTTATAATCTATTTTCTTTCTTTTTTTTTCTTATTTTTTCCTTTCTTTTTATTCTGACTTTTGGGAGAGGCAAGTTGAACGTCTTTTTCTTTACTTTTTCCTTTACGTTTTTCTTTCACTTGTTGGTCATTGACTAGTCTCCTCAACACGTAATAAATAAATACATAAATAAATAAATGAAAGAAAGCAGATGAAGAAAAAAAGAGCATCGTCGCCCGCTGTGAACCAATCCAGCATCATCTCTTCCTGTCACGCAAACCGGCAAAACCAAATCATCATCATCATCATCATCCTGCCTTCACCTCACCACTTCATGAACCTTCTGTATGAAATCACTGAAGTAATCTTAGGTAATCTTCCACTCCTTCACTTGTTGATCTGCCCGTCATGGCGAGGCGAGGGACAGGAGTGGAGATATGGGTGGAGGGAGTGGCTGATGGTGAAAGTCGCGCCAATAGACAAAAGAGATGGCTGAGGTTTTCATATGTTGCTTAGGTTATGTTAGGTTAGGTTAGGTTAGATGAAGTTAGGTTGGGTTAAGTTAGGTTGGGTTAGGATAGCTTTTGTGATGTTAGGTTAGGTTGGTTCCTTGCTCCTTTAGTTAATAGTGTTTTTATTCGTTAGGTTGTGCATCTTTCTTTCCATTCATGTGTGTGTGTGTGTGTGTGTGTGTGTGTGTGTGTGTGTGTGTGTGTGTGTGTGTGTGTGTGTGGGTGTGTGTGGGTGGGTGGGTGGTGGTGCGTGAGTGTGTTAGGGTTGGTGAATCTCTCTCTCTCTCTCTCTCTCTCTCTCTCTCTCTCTCTCTCTCTCTCTCTCTCTCTCTCTCTCTCTCTCTCTCTCTCTCTCTCTCTCTGTATATGTGTGGGCGGGAGGGTGCATGTGGGTGGTTGGGATTGGAGTGTTTCCCTCTCTCTCCCTCCCTCCCTCCCTCCCTCCACAACCCTCCGTCACCCTCTACCTCTCCTTTCCCAACCTTCCCTCAGCCTCCCACTTCGCCCTCCTGTGCTGCCGCTGCTGGTATCGAGTCCTGTGAACGATTGCGTCTCTCATCTATCTTCTTCACGCTGCAGAATAGGAGCTTTCAAGGAAGGGTTCACAGTCCATGGAGCCCCGACTGCAAAGCGCCGCTGGGAACCTGACTTTTTATTGTCTAGCAAGGAGTCACGGGGCCAAGCGAAGTCTGAGAGCACTGTACGTAACTTTGCTGCTCCTGGGATGTTTTGAGGTTATGGGAGTTAGGCTAGTATTGTGCTTGAGAGGGGAGGGAAGGGGTATAAAGAAGGGCAAAGGGAGGGAGAAGAGGAGAGGAGAGCAGAGGAGAGGAGAGGAAAGAAGAGAAGAGAAGAGAAGAGAAGAGAAGAGAAGAGAGAGAGAGAGAGAGAGAGAGAGAGAGAGAGAGAGAGAGAGAGAGAGAGAGAGAGAGAGAGAGAGAGAGAGAGAGAGAAAGGGAACGAGGCAACCAACAAGACATAAAGATAAAGAAGAAAGAAAAGAAAGAAAAGAAAGAAAAAGACGGATGGAGAGATAGACAATCAGGCAGAGACGGAAACGCACATACCCCCCCCCCCCCCAAACACACACACACACACACACACACACACACACACACACACACACACACACACACACACACACACACACACACACACACACAGCTTCCTGCCCCGGGGTGTGTGGGTCAGCGCGGCCCCGTTAGTTACCAGCGCAAATGGTTCCCACAATCCATCTTCGCGAGCCGCCCACAACACGCCCATCATTCTTATTTCACTTAGGAGAGTTTAGTGGCTCGGTATCTTTCCCTTGATATACGTCCTCGCGAGCCCCGCTGCTGGAAAGTACTGAGGTGGCCGCCGTTTTCTTGGTACGAGTAAAGACCATATTCTGAAACGCTTCGTCGCACCTCCGCTACCACCCAAAAGGCTCTTGTTGAAGTTACACGGGTTTTTAAGGGTGTTTTCATGATTCCAGTGACAGATTAACAAGATTTCTATATTATTAGCAGGAGAAACAGTCTTAAGAACCTGGCTAGTGATTTCTGTGGCGTTTGAAAATAGTCGTGGTGGGAGAGCAAAACGTTTTTTTAATAAAGGCATAAATTGGAAGATAAGAACATAAGAGAAGCTGCAAGTTTTCTTTGTAGGAGTGACTAGAAACATAAGAATATAAGAGAATAAGGGAAGCAACCTGAACCCAACAGGGCTACACGTGGCAGTCCCTGAATGAAACATAGCTCCTTATTTCCACTTATAATCTTCACCCATTATTTTATCTAATCTTCCTTTAAAGCTCCCTAATGAGTCAGCACTAACAACTCAAATTTAATAATAGTCGTATTCGTAATTTAAGATGATGAAGTACCCACACATGTACTAGACTTTGTTATGTAGAAAACATTGCCTTCCTTCTGCAGTGACTTAAATTTTTCAATGCTGGACATTTTTTCTCATAAAATACGACTTCTTAGGAGTTTCTTTTTGTATTGCAGTCTTTTAAATAGTTGCATAGCTTAGAAAAGATCAAATTAACGTCCTTTCTCTCTCTCTCTCTCTCTCTCTCTCTCTCTCTCTCTCTCTCTCTCTCTCTCTCTCTCTCTCTCTCTCTCTCTCTCTCTCTCTCTCTCTCTCTCTCTCTCTCTCTCTCTCTCTCTCTCTCTCTCTCTCTCTCCAATTTCCCGGTGCAGTGTATCATCAAGTGTTAATGAGAGTGTAGCACGAATTGTTAACTAGAGCAGAGGAGGAGAACTGCATGCCCTTGCAACTCTCTATATATTCATTTGATTTACAGACCTCTCAATGATACGTGACTAAAGCAGTAAAAAGAGTTAATGATGCCTTACTTTTGACGTAGCCCAAGGAACACCAAGAGATAAAACACGAAAGAAGAAATAAATGAGGAAAAGATAGAAGGAAGGCATGAGAAAGGGATATTAACATGAAAGCAATTGCCAAGATAACAACAAGCCAAGGCAAGCTGATAAAGCGGCGCCTCCATTGATCATATCCCCATTCGTTGCTGTGTTAAATTACCCAAAATGTGCCGTGAAATTTACTGCCATCTTTCTAATCCTTGCCTCTGTACTAAATCACGCCCCCCTTCGTTGTTGCATTAATCCTTTTTCACCACCACGACATCAGTTTAATGCTATTTCGGTTAGAGTTACATGGCTGCATTAAGTTTTAAGATGATGCTTATAACAGAGGTGTTGAAAGTCATCTCTTGTTACTCGTCAACTGTTATTATATCTCTGTTTTACTCTATTGAGACTAATAACTGCCAACTCTATAAGATGAGGATGCAGTTAACGATACACTGCAGGCAAGCAATATAGGTACAAAAATAAGCTTAAGGTCGTCACTCTTATTGAAGACACGAGAAAAGAGAAGAGAATAAACATAAGAGGTGAAATTTATATTGAATGTTATGTGAATATAATCTAAAACAAAGTTACGTTAATATATAAGTTTGTGAAAGAGCTACAGTAACATACATTCAAAAGAAGCAGTGGGAATTATGGATAAAAAAAAAATATAACAATAATGAAAAAACAACAACAATTATTGAAAAAGACTCACGTAACAATGTAGTGCTGAAGGGATTAAAATATTCAGCCAGGCCATGAAGGAGGTGGGGAGTGGGGCCCCTTTCGCCATTAAGTAGCGAGACACCACTGAGCTATACATGAATCACTGAAGCCTCTTACTTGCCTCTTCCTCTCTTGACTTGTATCCAGGCAGTCCTATATTTCTTTCATCTTGACGTAATTGTCCACAAGCTCAACACCAAATAAACCTTTTACTGAGGATGATAAACGGTTGTCTCGCCGCCCGCCCACACACACACACACACACACACACACACACACACACACACACAATGGCGGAGGAAGGGTTAGGAGTGCCAGGATGGAAGGTAAAGGGGGGAAGGGGAAGGGGAAGGGAAGGAAGGGCAAACGAAAATGGATGGTCTTTGAGAGAACTTGTGGAAAATTACAGGAAGGAGAGAAGAAGCAAAAAAAAAAAAAAAGAGGCATAAAACATACTTTATCCTTGAAAGAGAGAGAGAGAGAGAGAGAGAGAGAGAGAGAGAGAGAGAGAGAGAGAGAGAGAGAGAGAGAGAGAGAGAGAGAGAGAGAGAGAGAGAGAATATAAAGACTGACTGACAGAGAATGAGACAGACCTTTTTTTATTATTGTGTGTGTGTGTGTGTGTGTGTGTGTGTGTGTGTGTGTGTGTGTGTGTGTGTGTGTGTGTGTGTGTGTGTGTGTGTGTGTGTGTTCAACTTACTTTTACCTCACGTAATACAACTACTGGAGGACATTAACATATTTTTTGAGCGAAATGCCTGACTAGAGCAGCATGCAAGGCTGGCTGGAGGGCGTGGCCGGAGGGCGTGGCGGTGTGCATGGAGACGAAAAGGAAAAAAAAAGAGAAAAAAATATGTTGTCTAAATAATGACCACAACAAATATATGACAAATAAATAAATAAACAAATAAATACGAAGTAACAATTTTTCTAATATAATTTCTTACAATTTTTTTTTTTTTTCATTGGACTTGCTGCGACAGTTTAGAATTTCTCTTTTCTTCGCCATTGTATTTTTTTTTCTCATTTCTCCACTGTCGTATTCATGAACTTATTTTGGTAGCACACCTTGCTCTTATTTCTTTTTCTCTTTCTTTCTTTCTGTTTATTCACGAAAGGGCGTACAAAGTTTGGGTTTCAACGTCAGGAAAAAAAAAAAATGTCCTCCTCTTTTAGCGAGAAGAAACTTTTCACGTGCACAGTCATTCCATCTATTTCAGGGATAAAAACTAGAACTTCTCCGTGTATCTGACATGGTAAACCTTTCCACAATCCATTCCTCCTTTCAGTGACTTGTTCGGCTTCCTGCTTCCCTTCCCCAATATTGATCCACACACAGGCACCTCGTCCACCCTCTACGGCACTGCTGTCAATTTTACTTTTGCATAGTAACCTAGTTTGCCTTTACGTTCTGCTTTCACTACCTTGTTCCTGGTCTGCTGTACACCACAGAGCATAATGCTTGGTCACCTAGTAAGTAGAGAAGGCAAGGAACCGATTAAAATACCATTGAAAAAAAAAAAAAAACAGGTAAAGGAAGAAGATCGAGGGGAAGATAGAGTGAGATGGAAGAATGGAATTGCGGTAGAATTGTAAAGAATGCGAGTTACAGAGAATGATACAAGGTACAGAAAACAATTGGAGGAGACTCGTGCATGGCGCCAACCCATTACTAGTCTAGGGGAACAGCGAAAGGAGAAAGAGAAGATGAAAGATCCTTACCCTTTTGGCTGTAAGTATGGTCAAGATTCAGAAGAGCATTCAAGAAACTTCACTCAACCGGACGAGAATTAAGTAAGTCAAGTGATCCTTATTAAGATAAAGTTACTGAGCCACAGCAGAAAGTTAATATGGCTCCGGTTAGAATTACGAGAAAGCGCTACCTCTCGAGTTGGGGAAATTCCAGTGAGCCACAGTCGAGTTCGCAATGCTTTTGGTCTTAGGCCGAGTACTGCACCACTCAGTTTCCGAGCCACTGCTGAGACCCATTCTTGTGCTTGCCCTGAATGCTGTAATGGGCAGTGTTCTGTATAAACACGGCATGCCAACCTGAGGACACTGCTGTGCTTTACATTTCATTAATTTTCCTATTCATGAGAAGCGGAAACACAGCCATAAAATAAAGAAAAAAAAAAGAAAGAAAGAAATAATGAATAAAATAGATAAATAGAAAAATAAAGAGATTCTGCCGGCCAATGAGAGTTGGTGATGCGGGACTGGGGATATGAGGGCCATTCATTGCTGCCACGCGTGTTCCTCCCGAAGCGTTCAGAGGGAACCCACTCGTCCGGCAAAGAAACGCTGCAAAGTTAGTGGCTATTCGTTCCATCAACTGCCCACACTGTATCTTCCTCAGGCTTCTTACACGCCATGCTCCTTACTTTTATAACTGCCATTTTCCAACCGTATTTTCAGGGATGTTGTTTGAGACGGTTCATTTGATCTGCGATGCTGAGGCGCTACAGGGAGGTAGTTAGCAGATTAAAATGATTATCTGAGTGTTCGTAATACAATGCTTTTTTTTCTTTTTCTGGTCAGTCTTCCCACGCACTCTGTAATGTCTCACTCACCGGCACTGGCTAATTTATGAGAATGATGTACCTATGAGAGATCTTTTGCTGTATCATTAGCAATAAATATATACTTACTTGAATATTAACGGGAGATGTACGATGTAGAAAGAAAGGAGAATGCAGGAATGTTAATACGCGTAATGTAAAAATAAAGAATGGAACAATCTTAATATTAACGAGAGATGTCTGCGTAATGTACAAAAACAAGAAGAAAAACAACTTTAATAACAACACCTTGAGCAATACCGGTGTAAGTAAGTGTAATCGAGGAAGATGCAGCGGAGCCAGTTAGTCATGACGTCATCAGCACTAAAGACACGGTGTATTTACGGGAGCTGTGAGTGCAACAGGAATCAATGAAGATATTATACAAAGTGATGATTATCCAGCAATAGTCAGGATGCTTCTTGATCTTCCTGTCGAGTTTCGGCCGTCTTGTCATAGAGAATAGATTAGTTTTGGTTCACAATATGACTGACAAAAATTAATGTGCTAAAAAGAAAAAGATTGTCAGATGATATTGTTACGGTACGGAAAGCAGGGGAATGAAGAGCGGTCGATTTCTTTAGATGGGAAAGAATCGACAGAAGGTGATCTAAATGAACAGATTAGGACACATGCACACACACACACACACACACACACACACACACACACACACACACACATATATATATATATATATATATATATATATATATATATATATATATATATATATATATATATATATATATATATATATATATATATATATATATATATATATATATATATATATATATATATATATATATTTTTTTTTTTTCTCTCTCTCTTTTTTTCATGTATATTAGAAAAATGTACGACTTAAAGAGAACAAAAATAAATAAAATGAAAAAGCTGTCTAGATGAGATACTGAAGTGATTGAGAGTTGGGTCTTCACATCACATCAGAGCTGCCTTGCCTGTACTGATTATTATTATTATTACTATTATTATTATTATTATTATTACTATTATTATTATTATTATTATTATTATTATTATTATTATCATTATTATTATTATTACCATCATCATCCTTACTACTTCAATAAATACAACTATTACTATTATTCATCTCCCCATTTATTTATTTATCCTGCAACTACCTTGTAAAATTATTGCCTCAACTCATAATTTCGTTCAGCATTCACTGACAACGGTGTTCTGGTCCCAGTCAACATAACATTCACTCCTTAACACTCCTCACTCTCCGTTTGTCAAGGACCTAATGTAACCTCGTGCTTGGTCGCAGTTATATACAATAAGGTAACTTTCTGCATAATGAGAACCAGTGGCAGGCAATCCTGGATAAAATAATAATAGTGTCACAAACTTTTCACCACAATAATTCAACGCCACGTCTGTATAACCAGTTCAGCGATGTATTTACTCTGGGTTTGCTTACGGTTGAGGCAAATTGATAACACCATCACGTAATTTTCATGACAGTAATTTAACGTCGAGTGTAACCAATTTAGTGGGGAGGTGTTTACTCTTGATTTGCTAACGTTTCTGGCAAGTTGATATTACTGTCACGCACCTTTCCATGACAATAGTTTAGCGATGTATTTACTCTTGGTTTGCCTACGGTTGGGATAAATTCATAATACTGTCACGTCTACTTTTTTTTTTTCGTGTCAGTAATTCAAAGTCACGCATATGACCAGTTTAACGGAGAAATGTTTATTATTCTGACTTTGCTTACGTTTCTGGTAAACTGATAACACTGTCACGTACTTTCTACTAGCAAGAGTTTAGCGCCACGAATAACTAGTTTAAACGGGGAGGTGCTTAGACTGGGTTTGCTTACGTTTCTGTTTGCTTTGACGCAGGTGGAAATGCTCTTTTCTCACAAACTACACTCCAAGTTACCAGCAGAGAGTGGTTTTCCTCCACAAATTACAGGGTTTGTGGAGGAAAATTTCGTATTAAATGCTGAAGTTGGAAAAGAAATGAGAGCTGAAAATGACGGGCGGTAGTTTAAGTTAATGGCAAGAGCTGAGAATGGGCGGCCGTCGAGTCGAGAGATCCAACGGAAAGGAATTACGTAAAGACCGAGGCTGAAACTTTGGGCTTGGGGTGAGAATACAGGGTGAGGGAAGGCTGCGGCTCAGAGTGGGGAGGAGGCGAAGGCTCAGGAAGGCAAAGGTCAGTAGTATGAGAAAAAAAATGAAGTGTTATTAATGAATGAGGATATCGAGCGAAATATATGGTTGTGGTGGAGACAAAGGCAGAAGACAGCTAGATGGATGCTGCTGAAGGGCGAGCACGCACACACACACACACACACACACACACACACACACACACACACACACACACACACACACACACACACACACACACACACACACACACACACACACACACACACACACACACACACACACTTCTAAGAACTCTCTCAAGGGTTTGGCCGCAAGAGAAGAGGTTCCATTTATTCCTCTCTCGTATGCTCTAATCTTCTCATTCTCCTTTCATCCCTTCCTCTTATACTCCGGCGCCCCGTCCTTCCATCTCACTGAACATCGTCCTCGTGCGCCTATCGCTCCCTCCACACTCATATACATTTTCTATCATTCCTTCCTAGTGCTTAAAACACGTGGGGAGTTCTTGTTTACCTTCAGATACTTCATATTTCATTGTTTTATATATACTTGCTGAATAACTTGTGCAGTCGCCTCAAGAAGTGATGGCCAGTGAGTCCAGTGAGTTTCGTGTCTATAAGTGGAAGAAAAGTTAATGTATTGACCAGTGGACTGCTTTATATTAAGAGTTTCATGAAGATTAAGAATTGGGATATGTGATAAGTGAAGAGTTGTCTAATAATGATTTCTTTCTTTTTTTTTTTTTCTTTTTGTGTGAAACTTTTGTACAGCATGACATCACTTCCTAGTACAGCTGCACATGGAAGAATTCTCATAAAGACGTCAAAGTTGCGAAGGAGATACATGGGTCTTTTCTCTGTAATGAGTAATGTTGGCAGGGGGTTACATCAGTCCTTCCCATTCAGTGAGTAATGCTGATAGTCATGAGGCAGTGAGTCAAGGCCATGAACGGCTTTATGTCAGAGGCGGCCACTTCAATGGGTACTTTAAACTTTAACCACGATTATCTCTGAAATTTCAACGAGCCGAAATTTCCCGTGGCTTCAATTTTAATCCCGTTCTTGCTCGACATTTTTAGGCCCAAAACTTTGTGCTACCCTTTCTTTCATGAGCCGCGCACCAGTGAATAGCGTGTGACGGCGTGAAAGAGGCTGGTGCTTCACTACTACAGCTTGTCTGCCTCCCTCCCGCTCTGTCACGGCGCCTCTCTTCCTCCTCGTTCAGCTCTTCATGTCGGGGGTCGTCACAACGGATCACCCATCTTCGTCTTACTCTGTCCTCTGCGTCCTCTGTTCCATCCATCACTCGCCAACATCATGTCTTCCTTCCTTCATTACAGCTATAAACCTTCTCTCTGGCCTTCCTCTTCGTTCGACAGCGGATCGCACGTGTCCACCTCACTCCTTACTCTGTTCCTCTGCGTCCTCCATTCCACCCATCACCACTACTTGCATTCATTACATCCATAAACCTTCTCTCTGGTCTTTATCTTCGTTCGACTACTCCTATACCTCTCTTCTTCTGCGTCCTCCTGTTACTTCTATCACCATCTTGTGTTCCTTCAGTGCATCCATAAACGTTGTCTTTGGTGTTTGTCTCCACCTCACTTTGTCTTCTACGTCTTCTGTTATATCCATCACCCTCTTGTCTTCCTTTATTGCATTCATAAATCTTTACTTTGGCCCTCCTCTAAAAGAAAACTGGACAAATGCATGGACTGTTATGGCAGATGGAAATATGCAGGCATGTTTTATACCGAGATTGCCAAGTGCAGAGGTTATGGCTTCTTATTTTCATATGTCCTTATGTTCTTTCTCCTCCTCCTCCTCCTGCCTGGTGGGTTCATCTCCAGCATCCTTCTCCCCACCTCCCCATCTCTCCCCACGCACACAGCCACACCACCTAAGCCTCACCTTTCCAGCTCTGTCCACAAACTGACGTGCGTGAGCTGTGACTGCCAGCGATCCTTAAAATGCCCCACCTCCCTCCCGCCCTCCCCCCGGCCCCGCCTGTCACGCCACCTTCACTCATCCTAAACACCCGGCACGTGATCACGGACAATTTTCAAGTGTCATTCTTCATTTTAAACTTTTCTCTGTCGCTTTGAAAGTGGCGTTCGAGAAATTATGGTAATCATGATATAGGAGAAAATAAATAGTTGTAAACGGAATCTAACTCATTAGCTTGGCAAAAAAAAAAATATATATATATATATGGTAATCAAAATACACTGGAGTAAACAAAACATATATATAAAAAAAAAGATGAATATAAGATCTACCCACCGTGAGTAGCTCCCCGTGACAATGATCAAGCAAGTCAATATTGGTTGGATGACACCGAGACCTTGTATTGTGATGTGTGGGTAAGAACGCAAAGAAACACAAAGGGAAGAACAAGTAGCAACATGCCTCTAGGAGTCTAGGTCTTTACGGAGCTGATTGTAGAAACTAAACTATCTAACTTACAATACGAAAAAAAAAAGAAAAAAGATGATAGTAAAAGTTAGGAGGAAGAGTGAGAAGAGGATATGAGAAAAGAGATGGGAAATGGGGAGGGAAGTAGAAAGTTACAAGAAAAGTGAAGAAGGCACGAATAAAAAAAAAAAAGGTAACGTCTGAAAAAAAAGAAAGAGGAAAAGGATGACAAATGAGGAACAGAGAAGACAAACACGGAAGAAGAAGAAGTGTAAAGGTTGTGACTAGTGTGTAGCCTTTGTCTGTCTGTCTGTCTGTCTGTATGTATGTATGTATGTCTCTCTGTCTATAAGTTTATCTGCCTATTTTTGTCTGTCTTCTGTCTGTATGTATATATATGTACTCGTGTATCTCTCTCTCATCTCTCTCTCTCTCTCTCTCTCTCTCTCTCTCTCTCTCTCTCTCTCTCTCTCTCTCTCTCTCCTCTCTCTGTGTGTGTGTGTGTGTGTGTGTGTGTGTGTGTGTGTGTACGCACCTTGCCACCCACACTATCTTATTTACAATAGTTTACAATACAATCAAAACTATCATTCATAATTCAGATCAGTAAAGAGTATAGGACATAGTACGGATAAATATTACACCGACCGCTATCTTTACTTATTTATTTATCTATTTATTTATCATTATTTTGTTTACCATCTGAATTCGATACGAGTTGCACCACTTTAATGAAATACAATAAGTCACTCTGGACAAACAGCGCGATATTCTTTCTCCTCCTTCATTATAAGAGTGTATTCAAATGTATTCAGAAAAAAGCAACACTTTATGAGATGAATGACCTGATATCTACTGCATAAATGTCCGCATATAACAGTTTGGAATTTTTGTGAGAGAGAGAGAGGAGAGAGGGAGAGAGAGAGAGAGGAGAGAGGAGAGAGAGAGAGAGAGAGAGAGAGAGAGAGAGAGAGAGAGAGAGAGATGAGAGAGGAAATGAAGCTAACTTTTTCCGTGTGTGTGTGTGTGTGTGTGTGTGTGTGTTGTGTGTGTGCCTCATCTTCACACCTTTACGGCACCTGGCCTGTCCCTCGTCCAATTAATTAAAAGAACAGCAGCAGGTGGAGGTGAGGCAGGTGAGCAGAGGGGCATTGTGGGAAACCTACATTCATACCTGCAATTATTAGAAAAGAATTTATTTGGATTTTTTCCCTCACCTTCTATCTCCTTGTATCCCCCCCCCCCTCTCTCTCTCTCTCTCTCTCTCTCTCTCTCTCTCTCTCTCTCTCTCTCTCTCTCTGCGTATTTGTCTTTCGTCTACTTCTGTCCACCATTCCATTACAAAAACTGGAATTTTACGTGCATGCGGACAATGATGAAGTGCGAATTAAAAATTTCAATACCCTTTGTTAGTCTTTTTTATTTCGGTTCTTCTCTCTGTCTATGCGTGTGTCTCTCTTTTGCCTTTTTAATTAAGAGGGACATTGTTATAGGGGACTAAAAAGGAAGGGAATAAAAAGGCCAACTTATATGCCAATCCTGAACGAGAAAGCCAAAAAAATTACCCAGAACTGAAGGACAAGTGTCTCGAAACCTCCTTTATACTTCGATAGGCTAATACATTCCAGTGAAATATAGCACTTGAATGTAGCACTTGAATAAATCATGTTGGAATACACCCCCTGGGATTTCCACACGGGCATTTCAAAGTCCTTCGTTGATATATCACGGCTTACAGTTCGATGGAAGGTTCGTGAGTGTACTTGTTGAACGAGCGTCAGGTATGTCAGTGGTGGGTGTCTCTTGCTGGCCCGTCACTGCTTCTCTCCCTCAGCCTCTCGTGGCTTGATTGTACTCGACACCACCACTGCAGGCTGGGAGTGGCCGAGGGTAGTGCGATGTGACTGAGTGTTGAGTGTGTCTGTGTGTGTTTAAGTAGACCAGGAACGGAGAGACTGTCAGGAAATGGGAGAGGAGGGGGAAGGAGGGAGAGGAGAGAGAGAGAGAGAGAGAGAGAGAGAGAGAGAGAGAGAGAGAGAGAGAGAGAGAGAGAGAGAGAGAGAGAGAGAGAGAGAGAGTGTTGAGTGTGTCTGTGTGTGTTTAAGTAGACCAGGAACGGAGAGACTGTCAGGAAATGGAGAGGAGGGGGAAGGAGGGAGAGAGAGAGAGAGAGAGAGAGAGAGAGAGAGAGAGAGAGAGAGAGAGGAGAGAGAGAGAGAGAGAGAGAGATTATTTGACACTGATGGAAGGATATTAAAGCCATATGCTACCCTGAGAGAGAGAGAGAGAGAGAGAGAGAGAGAGAGAGAGAGAGAGAGAGAGAGAGAGAGAGAGAGAGAGAGAGAGAGACCGAACAAACTCCATCGCACTGAATAATTGCAGTTATGTGTTGTTATAATACCACATTACAATTGAGTTAAATACCTGAGCGGGCAACATGCAATACACTGCGCCGCTCTGGCAAACACACACACACACGTAATTAGAAACGCTTTGCTCTCTCACCAGCGCTATTTTCCAAGGCCACAGAATTGATTAGCCGGGTTCCCAAGAGTGTTTCTCCTATTAATGATGTAGAAATCTTGTTAATGTGTCACCAGAACCGGAAAAGAAAAGTAAGCTCGATAACCCGCGTCACTTCAGCTAAAGCCTTTTGAAAGCAGGCGGGGTGTGAGCAGGAATCTTTCAAAATCTGGTTGTAAGTCTGTCTCCCACCTTTCTTCCATTGTTCGTGTATCCAACGTCACCTCTTAAGTAGTGTTATTGTGAAAAAAAATTAACTGAGCACTACATACCTTAGAGGACACCAATTCACAGCACTAAAAGCATCGTAAAATATTTTAGTAGCCCATAAAAGGATTAAAGGAAAGCACTGAAAAAAAATACAGGAATAAATTTTGCGATTTCTAGAAAGCATAATGTTCAGAGAAAGCTGTAGAAAAAAAAAATGTCAGAGTGATTTGTGATTAAGAAGTGTGACCAGTACTAATGAAAGGGTTAAACATAAAAGGATGAAAAAGGTGGCTTAATAATAAAATCATACTTAATGACAGATTGCTGTAAAACAAAAACACAAATACTTCAGAGTGTCTCGTGATTAACTGTTCCAGGCGGCAATGAAAAGGTCAATCATAAAAGGATAAGAAGTGAAGCTTACTAATGCAGGTCTTGGATAAAAAAGTGAAGCCTAATAATATACGTGGTTCTGGTTAATAATGGATGGCTGGAGAACAAAAATATCTTCAGAGTAGTTTGTGATTGATGAAATACGTACGTATCTGATAACAATGGAAGGCTTAGCCATAAAAGGACAAAAAAAAAAAAAAAAAAAAATACAATAAAACTTAATAATGGAAATCTATTTTTGTGCTCCCTATGAAATATCGAGACATTCGCCCTGAGTTAGCATCGCGCCCCGCAGCTCGTTACGCCATGGAAAATGCGGAGCGTGGTGGCGGTGGGACGGGAGGGTAACAAAAACAAAGGTCGAGGGGTGAGTGCCCTTCCGCAGCCTGCATCCTGCACTCGTTGGCGTGGTGAGGAGTTGTATGCATAAATTAGTTGAAAATTCATAAACTGACACTTTTCCCCGATGGACAGTTCGTGTTTTGCGGCGTCATGACATTACCTGATGGAAAGGCGTCTGCAGGTCTGGTAATAAGCCTCTGGAAGCAAGGATCAGTCA
>NC_087152.1:40251816-40254316 GCF_035594125.1 Scylla paramamosain | reverse complement strand
TCTCTCTCTCTCTCTCTCTCTCTCTCTCTCTCTCTCTCTCTCCGTGTCTCATTATCATACGCATACTAACGAACGAGTCTCTCTCTCTCTCTCTCTCTCTCTCTCTCTCTCTCTCTCTCTCTCTCTCTCTCTCTCTCTCTCTCTCTCTCTCTCTCTCTCTCTCTCACTTCCCCGAGTCACAGCCACCCCCATGTATCGCTCCCACGCTATTTTCTCTCTCTCTCTCTCTCTCTCTCTCTCTCTCTCTCTCTCTCTCTCTCTCTCCTCAGGTAAAAAGAAGAAGTTCAAATCGATGTTAGGTCAAGGTACGGCGGTTCAGAAGGTTACGTGCGCTAGCCTCCTCCCCCTCACCCACCCTCTCTCTCTCTCTCTCTCTCTCTCTCTCTCTCTCTCTCTCTCTCTCTCTCTCTCTCTCTCTCTCTCTCTCTCTTCCTTCCCCCTTCCCTCGATCCCCTCTTCCCGCGAGCCTTCCTTCCTTCCACGTACTCGTAGACTCATCATGTACACACGTACGCACACACATTTTATACATACATAAACACACACACGCATATTATCGACAGAGAGAGAGAGAGAGAGAGAGAGAGAGAGAGAGAGAGAGAGAGAGAGAGAGAGAGAGAGAGAGAGAGAGAGAGAGAGAGAGAGAGAGAGAGAGAGAGAGAGTCCTTGAAAGATAAATTGATTGAAGGACAGTGATTGCTTGATTGATTGGCAGAGTGACATATTTAGCTACACACACACACACACACACACACACACACACACACACACACGACACACATACATACACACATACACAGGTGCGCTACTACAGGTGTTAGGGCGTCGCTGCATCACGGGGAAGGCGAATGGAAGGTTGGAGCGTACGAGGCCAGGCAGTGCGGTGACCAAAAATGAGGCACAAGAGTATTACACGCGGCCTTTGCATGTGAATAGCACCAACAGCCATACTCACTCCTCCCTTCCTCCCTCCCTGCTTCTCTGCCCCTGCGTCCCTGTCTCCCTTGCTTCTGTCTTCCTCTCCTTGCGTCCTTACTTGCTTTCGCCTGCTGTGCCTCTCTCGTGTGTTCTTGTCTCATTTTCTTGTCTCTCTCTCTCTCTCTCTCTCTCTCTCTCTCTCTCTCTCTCTCTCTCTCTCTCTCTCTCTCTCTCTCTCTCTCTACCTCCCTTGTTTTTCCTCTCCTCTATCCCTGCGTCCGTCGATTCTTTGCTCTCTCTCTCTCTCTTCCTCCTCTTGCTCAGTTACTTCCTTCGTCTCCCTTGCCTCTTCGTCTTTTCCTGCCTCCCTTTTTTCTCTCTTTCTGCTTCCCTCCCCTCTGTGTCTCTCCCTGTCTTTCCTTTCCTTTCCTTCCCTCTCTTGCGTCCTTGCTTGCTTCTACGAGTCATTCCTTGTCATGCTGGTTCCCATCCTTGCTTCTCCTTCCCTCACTTTCTTCCTTCTTTTATCTCCCTCTCTGTCTTACTTGATTCTTTCTTCGCTTCTTTCTCTTCTTTTTTTTTATCTCGCTGTTTTTTTTTTGTTACTTCCTTCTTTTATTAGTAATTAGCGTCTATATTTTCTTCCTCTTTACTTCTTTCTCTTCCCATTTCCTTTCTTCCTTAGTTCTTTGCTTCTCTACATCCTTCCTCTATTATTTATTTGCTTTACTACCCTCTCTCTCTCTCTTTCCCCCCATCTTTCTCTGTCCCTCCCTCAATCTTTTCCTCCACCTTTATTTACCTCTCGACAACCTTTCCTTTCCTTCCCTCTTGATCTACTCTCCTTTCCTTCCTGCGTTATTGCCCCTCCCAGCCTCACGATTCCCTCCCATATACACTATACCAGGCTCTCTTAACCCTCCCCCCTCACCACCAGGACTGCGAGGTGGTCGTCGTGATGGCGGCCGGCACACGGGAGGCGACTCTGCATTGGCTCCTCACTCGCCTCAAGACGCGCCTGCCCGAAGTGACCGTATGCGTCAAGAACCACGCCGCCACCAACTCCTACGCCCTCTACCTCTCAGCTTCCTACGACGGGTGAGTGCTGGCGCTAGTAATCTTAAAGCTACGTAGATATTTTTTTTATAGTCATTTACAGCTTTTATATAGGCATTTTTATACTGTAGTGCTTTAGTTATATAAGAGAGAGAGGTATAAATATTCACAGAAGCAACATTTTTTTTTTGTATTGGTGAGTCTTGTCGCTTATATTTTTAATGCTACACATTTTTTCCACTTACAACTTTTATATAGACACTGTTATACTACAGTGTCTTAATTATATAGCCGAAAGAGGCGTAAATATTCACAGAAGGACCTTTTTTTTTTTTTTTGGTACATATATAAAGAAGTGGCCAAAGAACTAACATTCATCCAAGATCAGTTCAAATATTGTTAAAAAAAATACCTATTACACAATTCGTATTACCAACCACAAGTCTCTTCAGTGTCTTCAAGTTCCGTAATCAGAGTTCGAATATTCTTCACAACATTAATCATGAGCAACCCTTTCACTGTCAGA
>NC_087152.1:40236816-40246816 GCF_035594125.1 Scylla paramamosain | reverse complement strand
TCTTTTTATTTATCTTCTCTCCTCCTGTTTTCAGATTTTCCATCACCTTATCCATTCTTTCACTTATTTCCTTCCTTCCTTCCTCTTTCATTCCTTTCCATCTTCATCTTTTCTTTCATCACTCCTTTTCTCCTTCCATTTCTCAACCATTCCTTTCACCCTTTCTTCTCCACTCCCTCTTCTTCATTTCTCTTTTCTCCTTTCCCTTTCTCAATCCTCCCTGCATTCCTTCCTTTCCCACTCCTTCTCTCCCTCCCTTCTTTCATTATTTTTTTATTACTCTCTCTTCCACTCCCTTTCCCATTCTCTTTCATTTTCTTACCCCTTCTTCAATCTTACCTCCCTCCCTCCGTCTCTTTCCCCTCTTCTTCCTCCTCCTCCTCCTCCTCCTCCTTCTCCTCCTCCTCCTCCTCCTCCCACCCTCTCGGCTCCACCTCTTAATCTTCTCTTCCCTTTGTTCCTCCTCCCTCCAGTCATGAAGTGGGAAAAAAACATGAATTCGTGGCTTTTATTCTCTGTAAAACTTCTCTGCTTTATTGGCAAATATTGCATACGAAATCAACAGTGTGTGTGTGTGTGTGTGTGTGTGTGAGATGGGAGGTTGGTGGGTGCGAGTGTGGGAGTGGTAGTAGTAGTAGTAGTAGTAGTAGTAGAAGTAGTAGTAGTAGTAGTATAGTAGTAGTAGTAGTAGTAGTAGTAGTAGTAGTAGTAGTAGTAGTAGTAGCAACAGCTGCATTTCTCTCATATCCGTGTTAATAAAACATTCAAACATACCATGCGGAAATTCCAAACGCTATTATGATACACACTTCACTTCTATTGAGCTTCTGCTGAACGATAAATTTTGAATAATACACACAGTGGTCGTGATTTAATGAGAGTTTCTTCCGTTACAACTCGAGTGGCTTCGGTTATACTCCTGCTTCTGTCGGTCTGTCTATCTATATGCCTGTCTGTTTGTCTAGCCCTCTCTCTCTTTCTCTGACTATTTTCCCCTCTCCCTAGTGTCTTTGTCTCTCTAATAATCCTAGCAGCTTATCTTCTTTACATCCCCTCCTCCTCTGTCTCTCCCTCTCTCCTCCCACGCACTCTTTCCCCCTCATCCTTCCTCCAACCTCTGCGTCTCTCTGTACCCTCCGCCCTTGCCTCACTCGCAAAACACAATAGTCTTTCTCATAGGCTTAACTTGACTCTGTTTGCACTGCTCTCCTAGCACAGACAGAGTTAGTTTACTGCCGGGCACAAACTCTTACTCCACTACTCCTCCTTCTCCTCCTCCTGCTCCTACTCCATCAGCGGCAGAAGCACCAGCAGCACCACACGCTTCTGCTCCCTGCGGGGTTCTTTGGGCGTCACTTCAGGGAGGGTTCAGCACTCAAGTTTGGGAGGTAAAATGCGCCTCATCTGGGTTCAGCGTTCGGGGATTATTGAGGCTTGAAGGCGCGTGTAGGCTGCGGATTAAAGGTGGTTGTGGAAGATAACGCCTACACTTGCTGCTTCTTGAGGGTTGTGGAAGGTTAATGGTATGGGATGTAGATGGATGGAGGATAAATGATGCAAAGTGAATGACACTGGGAAAGAATGGGATGAATTTGTACATGCAAAATAGAGAGAATATGTAAATAATGGCACATAAAAAAGGGATTGGAAGAAGTGGCACAGGAAAAAAAAATGAAAAAAAGGGGAAAATGGTGCAAGAAAAATGGATAGGGGAAAAAAATCGCACAGGGAAACTTAACCTAACCTAATTCACACCACAACACACCATTATTTTCAAGCTTTCTTTTGTTCCCCACAGACCAGAATCTGTCACAACTTTTCCAGCAACATTTTTCCATCGTACAACATTTTCCACCGACATTATTTTATTTCCGTGACATTTACATGAATTCAAGAAAAAAGAAAATCCTTGCGACTACTGCTTCTGTGGACGACACGTGGCGGGAACCAGTACTGCGATAGAAACATGAGAAAAGGAGGGAAGCTGTAAGGAGCCAACAGGGCGACACGTGGCAATCCCTGTATAAAGCATCCTTACTAATATCCATCTGCCATTGCCATTTGTAAGTTCATCTAATCTTCTCTAAAAGCTCGCTAATGACTCAACACTGACAAAACTATTACCGAGTCTATTCCAGTCAATACTACTTCATGTGATCGCTCATTTCTTTCTTTCTCTTTTTAAAAAATCTAACTTTATTTTGCTTGAACTATTCTGGTATTATTTTCATTACTAGCTTTACAGATTTTGTTTACTCGTATATTTTATGATTTGTGGCTGTATTCAGAAACACTTTGCGCTCTCACCAAGACTATTTTCCTAGACCAAAGAGTCAAGAGTGCTTTTCCTTTTAATAATGTAAAAATCTTGTTAATCTGTCACTAGAACAGTAAAAACACTCTCGAAATCCCGTGTTACTTGAACAAGACCCTTTTGAATGTAGTGTAGGTGCGGACAGAAGTGTTTCAGATTACTCTCCCTGATGTGGTGTGCTACAACTACTGTCATAACCTTTACGACCTGTCATTGCACCTACGATACTGTTCAATAGTCAGGGTCACGGGGACTGAAGGTTGTATCATCGCACTGTGGCAATCTGTCTGTCCTATCTGTCCAAAACCAAGCATGCGGTACTTTTGAAATACTTAGCACTATTAATAATACATACAGGCAACATTATTCTATCATTTGAAATTCATAATTGACTGTATTTAGGAATTAATCACATTGCTGCTAGTATATACGAGTATTATTAATAGTGACACTTCATGACACTGCTCATAATTTAGGATAAACTTTTTTGACAACTCTTAGGGGGCTGGCACCTTTAGTAGACCTTTTTCCATAGAATTTTTTTGTTATCCTTGGCCAAACCTCTTACTTGAAAAAAAAAAAAAAGGCATTCTAAACCGTATCGCATGCATGGGTTCGAACACGGAACAATATTCTGAAACACTTCTGCCCGCACCTCTACTCTCAATATTCTTTGGTTGAAGTCACGCGCGTTTCTAATGATGTTTTTACGGCTCTAACAATGGATTAACAAGAATTCTATATCATTAACAGCAAAAGCTCTCTTGAGAACCTGGCTAATCATCTCTGTGGCCTTTTAAAAGAGTCGTGGTGGAAGAGTTTGAGTCTTTCCTGAATATTGGCCACAGTGCTGAACGGGAGGGTTGCCAGAGTGCGATGATGTAACCTGCACTCCTCTTGACAGCTGCTGTAGCCACCTTGGAACAGGAATCACTAATATTACCCACACGCACGTGACTTGCCGCCACCATCACAGCTATACCACCACCCAATTCCACCGCCATTCCGACCTCATGATTTTGTGGCACTGTGTTATTACGTCGCGACTCACCGCCACCTCCATTACTGGCCCAGTGACCCTCTGTCTCTGCCACGGTAGTCTGAAAAATGACAGCTGAAAGAATGACACAGGAGTATATGTCACTTGAAAGTATGTCCCTAATTTGGTGTAAAAAAAAAAAAAGTCTTGAAATCGATTTGGTTAAGTTACGTTATGTCAGGTAAAGTTAGGTTAGGAAATCTTAAGCTGCAATTTTTTTTTTTACACTTTTTCTGTAGCATTTTGTTTTCTCTGTGCAGTTTTTTTTTCTACGTCTTTTCATGCTTTTCGCTGCTAAAACCTCCGCTATTGATCTCCCCGCCCTCCTCAAGATCAATTCACTACTAGTAATTTAATAACTTATCCTCATCATCTTTTTTTTTTTTTACTAACCTTTCCTTCCCTTTCCTTCTTCTTTCTTTAATTTTTCTTTTTTTTCTTTTTATTTGCGTTTTCATCGATCTGTTTATATATTAATTTCTCTACTCATTTTGTTTCATTATTTTATGTTATTTTAGTGATCTTTTTACACTGACATAAGTGGGCCCTTTTCCTGAATTTTTGTTACCCTTTGCCAGTGCCTCTCTTACATAAAAAAAAATAAATAAAATATATATATATATATATATATATATATATATATATATATATATATATATATATATATATATATATATATATATATATATATATATATATATATATATATATATATATATATATATATATATATATATATATATATATATATATATATATATATATATATATATATATATATATATATGAGGCATTCCAGACCTAAAACAATAAAAAAAAAAGAACGGGAGGGAGGAGGTCAATTCAATTTGCCGATCCTAAAAGCTGAAGCACAGTCTCCACCAGGCCCACTAATATACGCAATTCCGGATATGTCTTGATACTTCTCTTCTAAGACACTTCAAGTCGTAAGAAGGAGAAGAAAGAGAAGCAGATAAAGGGCTCCAGCTACTACTACTTCTACTGCTACTACCACCACTACTACTACTACTACTACTACTACTACTACTACTACTACTACTACTACTACTTCTACTACTACTACTACTACTACTACTACTACTACTACTACTACTACTATTACTACCACCAGCAACACCAACAACAAAACATAACCAACCATTCCTCTCTCATACCCACGACCACCACCACCACCACCACCACCACCACACAGTACCACAATCCTTAACAAGCCACCACCAACACCACCACCACCACCAGTACCACCACTACCACCACCACCACCACCAGCGGGCAGGTAGTATAGGTGAGTCGGTCCTCGCCCACAAAATTATCGGAAACTGGAGAGGTGCGTCGCGGGAAGAAATTGGGAAAGTCGAGGGGAGTGAGAAGGGGGGGGGGACGTCAGGTGCTTAGGGAGTGGGCGAGGGGAAAGCGAGGAAGAGGGATAGGGGAAGGAGAAGGAAGAGGGGAGGGATGGGTAATTTTATGTCTGGTCAGGAAGAGAACGAATGGGGAGGAAGGGAGAGGTAGGAAAAGGAAAAGAGAGGTAAGGTGGTAGGGAAAAGGGAGGGAAAGGAGAGAAAGAGAGTTAAAAGAGGAATAGGAAGGAAAGAAAAGTAGAGAAAAAGGAAAGGAAAGGTGTAGGAGAGAGAAGGAAAGGAGAGAAGAGGGGGGTAAGGAAGGGAGAATGCAAGAAGAGGAAGGAAAAAAGAAGGAAAAAAAAGAGAATAAAAAATGAAGAAGGAATGAAAGAGGGGAATTAAAGGAAGGACATGACATGGTTAAGATGAAAGAAGAAGAAGGGAAGAGTGAAGAAGAAAGTGAAGCAATGATACGAAAAGGGAGAACAAAAAGAAGAGAGGAGGAAAGGTGTGAAAGGCAAGGGGACGGAAGGGGAGGAGAAAAGGAGAGCGGAGGGAGAGAGAGGAAAAATAAGGCAAGAAAGGAGAGGGGAGAAATGGAAAAAGAAAGAAGATACAGGGGCAATGTTGAAAGGAGAGGAGGGAAAGAGAAGGGAAGCGGAAAGGAGGAGATGGGAAGGGGAGGAAGTAAAAAAAAAAGGGAAGAGAGAAGTGGGGAGAAATGGAAGAGGAAGAAGATAGAACGATACAGACGAAGGAAGAGAAAGGACACAGAAAGAGAAAGAAAAGTAAAAAAGGGAAGAAGAGAACGTAAGAAGAGCGAATTGAGGAGAGGAAAAAATGGAAAAGGGAGATTATAAATAGAACGGTACGGACGAAAGGAGAGAAAGAGAAAAGAAAAGGAGGACGGAAAGGAGGAAAAGGGGAAGTGATAGGAAAAAAATGGAAAGAAGAGAAAGAAGAAATGGAAAAGGGAGGATATCAGAGAAGGGATAGAATAAAAGGAAGGAAGGGTTCAGGAAGGGAAACGAAATGGAAGTTAAAAAAAAAAATGGGGAACAAGAAAACGGGAAGAAATGTAAAGAAAAAAAAACTATATAAAAAAACAGTATTGATAAAAAATAAGAAAGTAAGGAAAAAGAGGAAACGAAAGGGAAGGGAGGAAATAAAAAAAAAGAGAAAAATGAAAAAAAAGGGGGGGGGAAGAAGTGGGACTGAAGAAGAAGAAGAAGAAGAAGAAGAAGAAGAAGAGGGGAAGAGAGGGGAAGGTCAGGTGGTGCAGTGGTAATTTCTGTAACTTTTCTCTCTCTTCTCTTTCTCCTTTTTGATATATGACACTTTTTATTGCCACCTCTGTCTATTACTCACATGCATGACCACCTCTCCCCCCCACCTACCTCACCCACCTAACCCACCCACCACCCACCCACCCACCCACCTACAGCCATTAATGCATGAATACATACATAGAAGAGCATGCATACATACGAGTACATACATACATACATGCATACATACATGCACACACACACACACACGCACGTACATCTACATTTCTGATTTACATGCACGGGGACCCACGCACACAACTCGAGGACTACCAATCATACTCGCCGCCTCTCTCTCTCTCTCTCTCTCTCTCTCTCTCTCTCTCAAAGGTCGTAGGGTTGCGCCGCCTTGCATGGCATAGCACCTTTTATTTGCCCACGTACGCACACACACACACACACACACACACACACACAAAGGCGTCCATGAAAAAAAAATATATAAATAGAATGAAATAACCTCCAGCAAGAGAGAGAGAGAGAGAGAGAGAGAGAGAGAGAGAGAGAGAGAGAGAGAGAGAGAGAGAGAGAGAGAATGCATCTAATTAAACACAAAACAAGAATTCACATGAAACAATAAATAAAGGAGACGATTCTAAAGGCGACACAGATGAATAACATACACACGAACACATCACATCATGTTTCTGCTGCCCTTGTGTTTAGGGGTGGGGATGCGAACCAGCGAACCAGTGAACCAGCGAACCAGTGAACCAGTGAACCAGCCAGCCAGTGAGCCAAGCAGTGAGGCAGCAAGGTGATGTCTGAACACCTGCCTCATCCAATTAAAACTGCGACGCTCTCCTACCTGTGTTGTAGCAGACTAACCCTTTAATGTGTACCCAGATGATTGCGCGCGCACACACATACACACACACACACAAACACACACACACACACACACACGTGAAAGGGATCGTTAAGCAATTTGGATTCATTAACGCACAAATAGGTTGGCTTGATGACTGATTAACGTGGTACTTGGATAGTCTTTGACAGGCCGCCGGTGGTGCCGCCTCGGAGCAGACACAGTAAGCGTTCAGTTACTTCATTAAGACCTCCCGTTCAATTAAGGTGAGCGGCAGGTTAATTAGGGCGCGGCTGACTTCTCCGTGTCTTCCCAGGCTGATCAAGGGCGGGGAAGAGATGCGGCTGGTGAAGAGGACCAAGCCGGAGTACGGAGGAGGCCTAAGGGAGCTGTCGCACGCCGAGCTGGGCATATTTCAGGTGAGTCTGCTGCTTGTGGTGTTCTTAAACGGTGTGTTCTATCATCGGATTGGTCAGGTCCCCGTGGTTTTGCTACTGATGCTGCACACACGCACTTACTTTCAAGACATTTACCCTTCAATTTCTGATTTGACTCGTTCCTTTAGGGACTGACACCTCAATGGGTTCTTTTTTTATATTTCTTTTTGTTGCCCTTCCCCAGACCCTTCGTAAATAAGAGAAAAAAAAAAAAGAATCCAAGTCAAAACTATCAACAGAATCAAGCATTCATTCTTAAAACTCCCAATAGCTTTCCTAGAGCGGTGTTTCTTAACCAGGGGGCGGGATGATGAGGTCAATTTTAGGGAGTGCTGGAAAATGATGCACAGTGATGGTACAATGTCAGTATTCCTTGCAAGGGATACTTTTTGACAAGGGTGTATATTTTTACTTGATAAACTTTACCCTCATTTTCTAGTGTCTTAATGCAACTGTAGTCACTGAAAGCGGATGTCGCCCAGAGTTAAAGATTGCTATATTGCGTAAACGTGACTGGTGGGGATGCTGAGATCGGAAAAGATTAGGAAACGCTGCCCGAAGCATGATAAAAAGTAGAGAAGATAAGGTGCCCAGACGTTTGACAATAGGGATCTACATTTTGCTACTCTTCATCTACAGACATGATCGCCAGCAATTCACATCCCTGTTGAACTATCACTAAAATCGTAGAAAATACTTGAAAACTCCAAAACCTTCCTCTAGAGCCTCTTAAGTCAAAGGTAGTGAAGGTAAGACACTAAGACGTCTGAGAATACTGACTAACATACTGCCATCCCTTCATGTACCGACACGATGGCCAGTAACTGACATCTATCACGTCAAAGCAAAAAGTAAAGCAATATATCTGAAATGTCAAGGTTCTTCCCATTGATTGAAGTTATACGGTAAAATGGCTGTTGTTGCATGTCAGTCGCGGTGAGTGATTTATTCGAATTTGTATGTACGTACAACTCTTCAGGCACTTTCCGTTACGACCCATCACTCCGAACCTGGCGACGAAATGTTACCAGTTGAGGACACGCGAGCTTGTTACAGTCGTTGTCAAAAGTCAAGTAACATTCCTCGCTTTCTTTATGTGTCGAGCCTGTGTACATATAACTCTCCAGATACTTCCCATTATGCTTCATCACTCCGACTCTGGCGACGTCATGTTACCAGCTGAGGACAAGCCAACATATAT
Organism: Scylla paramamosain; assembly: GCF_035594125.1. Classification (NCBI taxonomy): domain Eukaryota; kingdom Metazoa; phylum Arthropoda; class Malacostraca; order Decapoda; family Portunidae; genus Scylla; species Scylla paramamosain. Next base: position 40,238,325 of record NC_087152.1, on the reverse strand, counting down.
AGTACAGGTGTGGTTTTAAGTCAAGTAGCATTCCAAACCCCCTTTATGTTTATTCCCCTCAGTCTCCAGTCCTCGCAACCAGTGAGACGACTAACAAACTCAGACAGCTGATGGATTCTCAACTTGCTACAGTCGTAGCCACAAGTCAAGTAAAATTCTGCATTCCTTTTTTTATTTTTCCAGCTTTCCCTTTGTCTCTAGTCCTCTGATCCGGCAACACTCTCTTAATAGTTCATACAGGGACTGCCACGTGTAGGCCTGATGACTTCTTGCAACTTCCATTATTTTCTTCTATTCATCTGTAGATCAGAGAACTTAAAATTTAGGGGAAAAGGTTAAAATAATGTGAGTATGTTATGTTGACTGACTACTGACCATGACTCTGACCCCTGCCAATGACTCATAAACGTTTTGTGGCTTAATTAGGAAAATTTTGAAACTTCACATGAATGATTAATCGAGTTCCCATGGGTATTTTTGTTATTAATGGCGCGTAATCCTTGTTAAGCTATTACTAGAATCATAAAGAAAAAAAAACAGAGATTCCAATAACTAGCACTAGGGACAGTCAAAAGAAGAGAGGAAAAATAAGAATAGTAATTAAAACAAAACAATGAAACGTTGAAGAATGCGAACGAATGACTGAAGTTCCCTGATTGGCTGAATATTAACTTTTCCTTACCGGACGTGCGATAAACTAGCCTTAAATTCCTACCAAATACACTTACTTGTTCAATATCGGATTATTTGTACGTGTATAATCTATGTAGTACTGCACCTCGTAAATTAATAAAGGTTTCGGTGACATTAGATCAGTTTGCCGCACGACTGAGAAGAAAATGTGAAAGTCTGGCCAATCAATGGATGAAAGCATCGGTCAGTAGCGGCGTTGTCCTCAGCTAATGAAGGGAAGTATTCAAAGTCAACGTGGCGGTGCATGGTAAAGATCCAATTAACAATATATAAACCCGTTGATGGAGATTTAACTGGTTACGTACTGGATGTATGAGCTTTTAATATGTAAATTAGTGGGCCTTTATTTATATTTTTTGCTAACATTGCCAAAATGAAAAAAAATATATATATAATTATAACACGTTGATCTTTCCCATAAGTAAGCTGAGAGGAGTGAGGTTCTCTGCTTTCCTTCCTCTACTACTAACCCATTCTTCCCCTGCTGTTGCTGTTGCTCTTCGACTCTCCCTTCGTCGTCGGATTTTTTTTTTTTTTTTTTATTCTTCCCCTTCGTTTTCATTTTTTTTTTTTTACAATTCCCCTCCGTCATCAGTTTTTTTTTATTTATTATTTTTCTACAGTCTCTCTCCGTTATCAGGTATTTTTTTTTTTTTAGTCTCCCATCGTCATCAGTTATTTATCGATAGTTTCCCTTCTTCAGTTATTTTTCGATAGTTTCCCTCCGTCATTAACTGTTTTTCTACAGTTTCCCTCCATCATCAGCTGTTTTTTTTTCAATTTTCCCTACTTATCACCTGTTTTCATTGCTATCTC
>NC_087152.1:40229316-40231816 GCF_035594125.1 Scylla paramamosain | reverse complement strand
AATTAATCCTTCGTACATATTTCTGTCCAGACTAAGTTTATCATTAGTGCTAATTTCTCACAAGAACAAGTTTATCTTTCGTGTGCAATCCTCTCTGGACTAAAATAAATTCATCCGTCATAAAGAGCTCTGTGACATGAATTCTGAATAATATCCCATAACAAGCAAAGCATCAAGCGCCTCAGTTGCCACAAGGACACGGGAAAGGTCAGCGTGAAATATTAAGCAGTCTGATGATCACAACCTTTCCTGCTTTGATTCACCACGAGAAACAGGAAAGACACGAATGGCTAAGGAGAAACGCGACCTTATATAAATAGGATTATCTGCGCCATTACAGGATGTTAATTTAATGGGAACTGGAATTGCTGAATATTGTGCTTTCTTTCTGTCGTTTTCTTTAAATTCATAACGAAAACCAGGAAAGGAATTTATGTTTGAAGAGACGCACGGTCTTGTATAAGTATTTCTACTCTTACCTGATGTTATTTGAATGGAACTACAATCACTGAATATTGCGATTTTTTCACTTTTTGTTTTCTTTACATTCACGACGCGAACCAGGAAAGGAACGACATGTTAAGCAAAAGCACGATTTTAAACGTAACTATTCTTACTATTACTGCATCTTATTGTATTGGGACTAGAATGACTTAATATTGCGTTTTTTTTTTTCTCTCTCTCTCTCTCTTTTATCGTTTTCTTGAGAATGTGGCGCTGTTTGGCTTCCTTCCTTCATCAGGCGCTGTGGACTCGAACGTTGATTGTTGTTTGACTTTCCTTGTTGATAAATTGTTTGTCCAGCCTGCGAGCGACCTTCATTAGTTTCCTATTTATTGAGAGAGAGAGAGAGAGAGAGAGAGAGAGAGAGAGAGAGAGAGAGAGAGAGAGAGAGAGAGAGAGAGAGAGAGAGAGAGAGAGAGAGAGAGAGAGAGAAACACGTACAAAAGCAAAGCAGTGAGTAAAAGAGTGAGTTTTCTGTTTCGTTTTTGTTTTCATGTTAGGAGGTCAGGCAAAAGAGAACAAAAAAAAAAAAAAAAGAGATTAAAAAAAAGAAAAGAAAAGCCCGATTATAGTGATGCTCCCAAAACTTAAATCTCAGCACCAGGTAACACTAAAATTCATACGTCGCTAAATCGGATAAATAAAGTGGGCGGCGAAAGATGACAGGCAGGCATGACGGGACAAAACAAAAGGGGCGGAAAACAGCCATGTAGCGGTGAGAAAGGCATGAAAAAAAAATAATAATAATAAATAAATAAATAAATAAATAACGATCACAAGCAAATAAGAAGTGCAAATGACTACCTGACCTACACAAGACTGCTCCTGACGCCCTTGAAGAGACACGCATTAAGTAAAGTGAGTAAAACAACGATAAAAAAAAAAAAAAAAATAAAAAAAACTCCGCTTATACTACAACTCCCTATAAAATCATCTCAGCACCAGGCAAATAATGTTATACGATACTCAACATTCACACGTTAACTTGCTTACCGTGACTGGCGGGAAGAGTTATCAGTGGCCGCGGCGTGACGGACGGGACGTGAAGGACGGCGAGGGAGGGACCTGACGGGGATAGACAGACAGGACATGAGCCGTTTGTCGCTTCCCAATCGACCACTAGACAGGAGCACAAATGACACTTTGGGGAACTTAAAAGAAGCTATTAGTACATTTCGCTCAGGACAATTTCAACTCTTTCATTGCCAAGGTATCAGCTGTTTTCTTATTCTGGGTATCATTTACATTATATTAAGCTTACAATGATATATTTTAGTTCTGAATATGTTAAGAATCACATGTAATTACCCGTGCATTATTATTATTTTAACTGTCTGTGTTGTAATTGGTGACTGCATGAAGCTTAAAATAAATAGTAAATAAATTAATATACATAACATTTCTCAGTCAAGGAAACATCACTTCTGCAGAAACATACCACAAAACTTAGGTGTCCTCATGCCTTACTTTTGCTAGTCTCCTTCCCTGCATGGCATAGTAGTAGTGGTAGTGGAGGAGGTGGTGGTGGTGGTGTGGAGAGGCTGGTGCTAAGGGTGTTGCGGTGGCGGGCAGGGCGTGGAAGATGGCGCCACCTTCTTCAACACGATGGAGCGGCAGAGCATCGTGTTGTACCTGCTGCACTCCCTCAGGGCCGGCCAGGGCGAGGACGTGCAGGGGACAGTCTTCAGGGAGGGAGAGCCTATCAGTGAGTCCTGTCCCATGTGTGTCTGTCCGTTTGTTTGTGTGGTGTGTCTCTGCTTGGATTGAGTTGTGTGTGTTTGTGTGTGTGTGTGTGTGTGTGTGTGTGTGTGTGTGTGTGTGTGTGTGTGTGTGTGTGTGTGTGTGTGTGTGTGTGTGTGTGTGTTTCGTAGATTGGTATGTTTGATTTTGTGCCGTTGTTTGTTTATATATATATATATTTTCTCTCTCTCTCTCTCTCTCTCTCTCTCTCTCTCTCTCTCTCTCTCTCTCTCTCTCTCTCTCTCTCTCTCTCTCT
>NC_087152.1:40209316-40226816 GCF_035594125.1 Scylla paramamosain | reverse complement strand
CACGAGCAGGTATTTTATATATATATATATATATATATATATATATATATATATATATATATATATATATATATATATATATATATATATATATATATATATATATATATATATATATATATATATACCGGTTTTTATTCTGAATTTTTTTCTCGAATGCACGGTGTTTTGGAAAATACTCTTATATATTTTTGATAAAGCAACACTATTTTGTTCGGGCTCGGTGTTTACGCTCTCGGCTGAGACACCTGCAGACACAACAAGGCCAGGGTGTCACCGGGGTCGTCGCGAAAGTGATCACAACAAGGCCCCGCTTTTCACCTCCCCAGTACATTAATAATCAAATTTTGATCTATTAAGAGTTTTTTTTTATTCGAGTGATACAATTTGGTGATTTTTTTAGTATCATGTTGATTTTTTTTTTTTTTTTTGTGGAAGTAATGTCACGTTTGCTGAAGTGTTTTCGGAGGTAACTTCGTGACATCTTTGGAAATTTCGATAATATAATCGAAGAAAATCTGATACTTCAAAAAGATGTCTCGCATCTCAACACATCAGTACATGCGTCACCAGCCTCGCCGCATAATCAGATATTTTTCATATGATATGTGCTATATCTTAAAGAAGAAAAAAAATGAAAGAGTATTGGATCGAAATAATGAACGTAAAACGGCACAGCTAATGGCGGTGTGTGTGTGTGTGTGTGTGTGTGTATGTGTGTGTGTTTATATATATATATATATATATATATATATATATATATATATATATATATATATATATATATATATATATATATATATATATATATATATATATATATATATATAAGTGATTCAATGAGATGTCTGACGACGTCGGGACTTTTGTAAGCCACAAATCACAAGCGAAAATTGTCAATATTATCAATATTTGAAAGCACTAAGAGGCAAAGAAAACCCAAGATTTCCCATCGAAGTCTCGACAAACATCGGCAAGTGAAAGTATGCTGTTTTACAATCTCATCATTTACAGTGAATGTTCAGAGCTGGTTGACAGTGGAGGTGCAGCGGAAGGTGCAGCTCTGGACACATTCCTCGCCTTACACGTGCCGGCATATCAGGATTATCTCCGATCAACTCCTAGTAATGAAGAGCACAGCTATTCACCAGTTGCAAGCGGCTTTGCCTTCCACTAAGGTCTTTACATGACGCCAGAAAACAAATCCATTTGAAGCGGAATCTGCATTGGTATCTGCTCCGATTACGATGAAAAACAGGAATTTCTGTTTCATGATGCCATGTTACACCTGTGGCTTCCTCGTACAGGTGTCACCTGCATCACTCTCTGGTGAAAACACCAAAAAGGTTTCCATGTTGCGTCACCTGCGCAATCACATGTTATGGCTTACAACAGTCTCAGAATCGTAGACATCAATGCGTATTATACTTGTGCATTTGTTTGTGCGTGTGTGTGTGTATATGTTTATTAATTTTCTTGCCATTAAACATCTAAATAAAATATGTAAATATGTATTATAAGTAGCATAAGCAATGATATAAGGATATAAGGTATACCTTATGAAAATTGTATATATATATATATATATATATATATATATATATATATATATATATATATATATATATATATATATATATATATATATATATATATATATATATATATATATATATATATATATATATATATATATATATATATATATATATATATATATATATATATATATATATATATATATATATATATATATATATATATATATATATATATATATGATGTAAGTTTTGGCAGGCCAATAAGATTGGACATACACGTGGCCAGTAAGTCACGCTTGGGACACTGTAGGCTGTCCATAAGGTTCCAACACGAGTCGTAAACGTAACGTTCTCCACTTTGACCCACGTAGCTGACCCTGACCCTATTATCTCCCCCCTGGGTCATAGGTGGACAGGGTGAGTACACACTGCCAAGTGATCGTAGCTAGCAGCGAGTCCTGTGACTGGTACTGAGTGGATTAACTAGTAATTTGTTGAGCCTCTGGGCGTCGGTTTAACTAGTAACGTGGCTAGTGTTCCGAGTCTTAGTATAGCCAGTACTGAAGGTCACTGTAGGCATGTGCTGAGTGACGTCTTCACTAGCGTAGCTTGGTCTTCCAGCCATCTCTCTCATGTGACTCTCAAGTAACCTCGTCCCTTCCCTCAGATGCATGGCTGCGCGTTGACGCATTGGTGGCATTCATGGCATACAGCTCAGGCTGCATTCTAAGAGTAGCTTTTTTTCCCGTTCACAAAGTGGTACCTGTCTGCCTCGGGAGCTTCCCGTGCCGATCCTGCTCACTCGGCGCTAAAAAATTTTAACACCATTATAAATTTTTAAACTTTTTAAGTGTTTAAATGTACTTTTTTTACTCTTCCAAGGACACTCGTATTTAACAACTTTTGTAAAAAAATGTTTTTCCTCTTGCATTTTGAACAGAGAATATTTAATGAATATATTTAGAGTAGCAAGTATATTATCGGAGAGTGTTTGTGTGTGCATGGTGCAGGTCTGTCTAGTGTGTGTCTGTCTGTGTGCACTCCCTTCACTGTGTCAGGACTCACCACCATGATGAGGTGTGTCAGCAGTACAGCTCCTGACTAATAGACATGTGTTGCTTACATTGTGTACATTACGTAATACCTGGTAATGGTAGAACCTAACAACAATAGCATATCACTCCAGAAAGTAATACCCTACTTGAGGCATTAGTGAATTCTTCCATCCTCACACAGTTAAGACTCTTGTAGCAATCATAACATCGGTGTGCTATGCGTAAACTACCTGTGAAAAATATATAGTCATACTTAATTCATCGAATATAATTTTCTCGCGGCGGACACAAGTACACATCAGCACTGGCAGGTCCTTGTTTGGTGACCTGCGAACCACTCTTATTCTCGCGGCGTGTACAAACAGACAAGGTTACCTCACGTCTCTGGGGCACCGCCTTATTATGATGACCGCCTAGTTCCCTGACTGAGCCGCGCCTGCTGGTAGAGTGTCCCCGTCTGAAGGACCTGCGAGAGCGATGCCTTTCCTGTGAGGAAGACGGAACTTTGTCAATCTTCTTTTAGTGGGGAAGGCTGGCGCTCTCCATAAATTATGATCAAATAATGTCACTTTTTAGTTACCGAGATTACTTATTATTATGTTTGTTATAATACATTGGATTTTTCTCTTAGCTTATTCATACTTTATTGACATCTTTTACTTTTATGAATGCAACGTTATATGACTTCGATGTTGCGGCGTCAATAATTCAGTCAGTATAAACTCAGTCATCTAGACTCGTTACTTTGTTCCTAAGCTTTCAAACAAGGTTCATATCTCATTTGCTCACACCCAAGCCAAATTTGACGGTGCTTCAAAGAGATACTTTTACTACGACATAGCTTATTCGGTATACAAAAATAAATTCAGCAGTCCATCACATTTCCCGAGCCAAGTATCGGAGGAGGTAAGCAAACGCGGGGACATAAACTTGGTCGCGGTGCTCGTCTCTGCCGCCATATCCTTTGAGTTGTGGTGACAAAAACCCTCACACTGCACCACGCACGGCAGACCTTTACGTTCACACCGTCAATGCTACAGGTTCTCCAGATATTAATTTATCGACTAGTCAATAAAAGAGGATAAACAACCTGATGGAATGTGCGCCCGATGCCTGGATTCAAGCCACACGTTACATATTCACAAGCATAGACGATAACCTCATCACGAAGGGAACTACTGAGACATCACCACGGATCGGTAAAATTCTTAGACCACTCGAGATACAAATTGAATTGAGATATATGAATACTTTTCTAAATAAACGGAAATGTACGTTGTATGAGTCTCATCCCTCTGAACCCTTGAATATCTCCAACATATACTAATATTACGCTGGCAAAATTCTCAGACCACTAGAGATACAGACTGAACACAGACAAAATGTACACAAATCTTTCCTAAATAGACGCAAATGTACGGTGTATGAGTGTCGTCCCTCAGAACCCTTGAATATCTCCAACACTATCAATGTTAAGCAGCAAACGCAAACACTCACTGCCATCTTAACACATCCCTCTGTCCCCCCTGTGAGCGAAGTCGAGTAGTAGCCTCTTAGTTGACTGCTGGCTGGCTGTGCAGGGCGAGCTACGGGTGAGCGGGGTGACGGGCCGCTTGGAGCCCGAGTACCCCGCCTGGCGCAGGAACCTCACCCGCTACCTGATCACGCTCCCTGTAGTCCTGGGCTGCCTCTTGGTGGTCTTCGTGGTCATGCTCCTCATCCTCCAGCTCCAGGTGGGTAGTGACACGTGACTAGGGCTAACAGTTCAATATATACTAAGGCTAATGACTCAGTATATTCTAAGACTAATAATTTGATATATATTAAAGGTAATACTTCAATATATACTAAGACTAATGATTCAATATATATTAAGACTAATAATGTAATATATACTATGGCTAGAAATTCAATATATGCTGTGGCTAATGATTATATATATATATATATATATATATATATATATATATATATATATATATATATATATATATATATATATATATATATATATATATATATATATATATATATATATATATATATATACACTAAGGACTGTTTAAGTTATCGGGCCGCATTCTTAAATGATTTGGGTTCTCAAAGAAAGTAATGCCGAAAGATATACAACTTAGCACAGTGGAGGTCACGACAGCTTTATACAAAAGTCGATAAATAAAAGAAAAGCCTTTGTGGATACACGAATACAAACCAATATTCATAAACTTGTATAGTCTTACTGTTATTTTTTTTTTCGGGTACACGAGTATAAATCTGTTCACAACCTTGTATTGCCTTACTACTGTGTGTGCAGGACCTGTGTGACGCCTTCATCACGGAGCACGAGTACACCTTCTACCTGTCCTACGCCCCAAAGGTGCTCATGGCCCTCACCATCTCAGCCTTCGATGAGGGCTACACCAAGCTGGCAGTGTGGCTCAACGACCTAGGTGTGTGTGTGTGTGTGTGTGTGTGTGTGTGTGTGTGTGTGTGTGTCTGTGTGTGTGTGTCTGTCTGTGTGTGTGTGTGTGTGTGTGTGTGTGTGTGTGTGTGTGTGTGTGTGTGTGTCCTTTCCGCCAGGCAAGTACCCAGTAAGAGGAAAACTTTTCGTCGTCTTCATCTGGGATCAAGTATTGAGCGGGCTGCAATCAATGAGCCTCTCGTTGGGCGCCTTCAAAGTTGAGATACGTATTGTTTAGTGTTGCCGAGTGTTCCGATACATTTTTTCCCCTTGTATTGAAAACCAATCCCCAGCAAGGATCGGTGGCCAATGTTCAGGAAAGTTGCCCACCGAGCCGAGCCGAGTCGTGTCTTGTCGTCTTGCCAACACTGACTAAAATATCAACAACAAAATATCAAGGCTCTTTCACTACGATATACTACAATTCACAACCAAAAAAATCACTGCAAAATCTCTTCAAGCGCCATAAGAAAGAAGATTTGTTAGAACAGTTTATTTTCTATCGTCTAGCTAGTATAATGTCTCCTGAACAAAGAGGAATACTTCAATAGCGGTTTATGGTTAAGGAAACATATATCTCTGGCAGTGAAAGGGTCATAAAAGCATAATTAAATTTCTGATCCCTGTAAAATGTAAAGGAGCGCGATCAACGTCCTGAACTTGTCCTAATCTCAATTTAAAACAACAGTAGCATGTTTTATAACCCGGGCATCTCAGTCTACACCTATATTACATCATCATCATCATCACTGTCAACATCACCATTGTCATTGGTAGCAAACACAACGCTTGATTCCATGCTTCACCATCACTTTAGTACATTGCATATTTTCTCTTCTCTTTTTCTCTGGTTTTAAAATCTATTCTTAGAGCATTTAATGGTGTTTTCTTTGGATTATCTGCAGCCAGTCTACCTTCTACTTGCAAGTATCTAACCCTATTAAACACGCCTCACCAAGCTATTCTTAACATTTCTCGCCACATTGGCAAAACAAGGCAATCTCCCTGTCCTCATCACTCTACTGCGGCACTCACTCCCAAGTCTCATTCTCCGCTTCACACATAAGGCTCGTAGAAATACCCTGAGAGCTTGTCACCCACAGAACTCGCACAATTATCTCCAGCATCATACGACTACAACAGCGTTCCTCAGCCACTCTTGTTACCGACCTACGATGTGCGTGTTCCAAGTTTCCTCCTCCATTTCACAAGGAAGGCTCGGAGTTATACCGTGAGCGTTTGTCACCCACAGAACTTGCACAGTAATCGGCGACATCATACGACTTCACCACTGCGTTCCTCAGCCACTCTTGCTACTGACCTGCGATGCCCGAGTGAAGTCAGACATAACCACGCCACTGTTACTCCCTTATGCCACAGGAGACAGGATAGCTCTGTGCACGGTTAGAGGTTTAAAGATTATCAATTCGATCTGGGTGAAAGCAGTTTCTCAGATAAAGCAATATCTCGCTCTCGTAATCCTAGCGGGCACCTCATGACCTTACTGTTGCGATGCCGTGACTCACTCTATCCTCTGCCCCCTCATGATGAAACGTAGCGACAGTAACGCAATTATTTCGCCTTTTGATCATCGTAATTATTAAGTCACGTGGTCTGTGAGTAGCAAGATATTGCAAGAATATGACAACACGCCTGTCAATACAACACCACCACCACTACCACCACCATCACCACCACCACCACCACCAACAACAACAACTACAGCAACAACAACAACAAAAACAGTAACTCTAATATTTCGTTTCCCAATCACTTTAATTACAAACCGCAGCTTGTGAATTCAAAATACTACAAGAATACTCGTATGACAAGATGACTGTCAATACAACAATAACAGTAACAACAGTAACCCTAATAATTCGCTTCTTAATAATCTTAATTATAAACCAACGCTGTCTGTAAGTACGAAATGCTACAAGATGGCTGCCAATATAACAAGAACAACAACAACAACAACAACAACAACAACAACAAAAGCAGCAGTAACAGCAGCAGCAACAACAGTAATTCAAATATTTCGTTTCAGTCATCTCAATTTCAAACCCACGCAGTTAGTAAATTTCAAAGCGCAACAAGAACATCACAAGACGACTGCAAATACAACAACAACAACAAGTGACCGTAAATATCATGTAAAATTGAGGGGCACGGCTTCGATTCCCTTTAAAAAGAGACTGACGTGCTGGCCGGACAGACACGAACACCCCTGCCTTGCCGGGGGAGGTCGATGAGGGACACAACACAACAAAGAGGCAAAGAGCCGCTAGGGACGCGCTGTAACGCAAATGACGGAGCGGCGGCGGCGGGGCAGTAAAAATTGTCTGAGGTGTTGGTTGATTAATTGATTTTTTCCTTTCAGAAAACTACCGCGTGGAGGAAGCCTACCAGAACCACCTCATCATTAAGCTGGCAGTGGTGAGTCACTAGGGGCAGTTTCGTACAGTTTGTGGTGAAGGATGAGTCAGACTTGCCCTCCTCAGACGACAATATTTTTTCTTCTTGGTGTCGTGGGAAAATTGTATGATAGAGGAGGGAAGAGGAAAGTCTGTATCGTAAATGTAAATGAAAGTAGTCACGATGCAAGAGCTGTTTGTCCAGAAAGAGAGAGAGATAGATAGATAGATAGATAGATAGAGAGAGAGAGAGAGAGAGAGAGAGAGAGAGAGAGAGAGAGAGAGAGAGAGAGAGAGAGAGAGAGAGAGAGAGAGAGAGAGAGAGAGAGATTATCCAGGCACTGAGCTAATACGATAGTAAAGGTGAGGCCAGAAGGTGACAGCTTAAGCCTCCGTACCCTTAGACGCTTTTGCCTCACGTATGGAATATTCTGAAAGGCCACAGAGATCATTACTGGAGTTCTCACGGATACTTTTCCAATAGGTAGCTCAGAGTATTGTTAAACAATCATTGAAATCACGAAAACTCCTGAAAACTCCAATAGCTTCCACTGCAGCTAGGTAAATATTTTTAAACTATCATTATAGTCACGAAAACACCCTTGAAAACTTCAGTTACTTCTACGACAACTCAGTAAGAGTAGTAAACTATCATTAGAATCATGAAAACACCTTTGAGAGCTCATTTACGTCACCTCTAGCTTAATAAATGCAGTAAACTCCAATTAGATTCCTCAAAACACCCTTGAAAACTCTGACAAGATCCTCTACACAATGGTAAATGTAAATAAAAAATTGCTGAAATGTTTAAGAATACTGACCAAGAATATCAAAACACTGCAAGCCATCCTTGTCTTTCAGGATTCTTGGAAACACGACGACACACCTGCTGTGAAAAAAAAAAAAAAGAGTTTTATCAGTTCTTAGACTGCCATCCGTAATACAAAAGATGGCTTATAAGAAATCTACCAGCGTCTTTCATCATTACCATCTCTGCTTCAGTCAATTTTGTATACACATTAAAGTGACGTGAGGCTTTGTAAAGAAAAGTAACATTAAAAAAAGGGGAGGGCTGTGGGGAGACTCGGCGCTAACCTCTACACTTTTTAATTTTTCAGTTTCGCTTCGTCAACTCGTTCCTGTCACTCTTCTACATCGCCTTCTACCTTCAGGACATGGAGAGATTAAAGGAGGTGAGGAAGGGGAAGGCTTGTACAGGTGTGGTTGTATGCGCTTTTGGTTGAAGTGATGTGAAATACAGTGCTTGATTATTGAACGATGGCGCAATGTTTATTTACAGATGAGAGAGAGAGAGAGAGAGAGAGAGAGAGAGAGAGAGAGAGAGAGAGAGAGAGAGAGAGAGAGAGAGAGAGAGAGAGAGAGAGAGAGAGAGAGAGAGAGAGAATTATTTACCCTAAACCTAGCCCCTAGTAGTTACAGCGACACATTCACTGCCACCCCTCTACACATACACACACACACACACACACACACACACACACACACACACTGATGCCCTGCACAACGCATTTCTTGCTTCACCCTTCACCCCACCATCATAACCTGCACCTCACACATACTCAAATAAAGCTGTCTTTCCAGCACTCCCTCACACTGCCCTAAACGAAAGTAATGCCCAATAGCACGTCCAATCAGTGAGCCTTTTTTTTTTTATTTTCAGTGTTTTTTTTTTCTTTCTTCTCAGTGAGCCGTTTTTTTCTCAGTGGGCCTTTCTCTTCTCAGTGGGTTTGATTTTTTCCTCCTTTTTGTTGCCCTTGGTCAGCAGAACCCTTCTTCCATAAAAAAAAAAAAAACCCTAGTTTCACCCTCACGCCCTTTACAGCAACTGGCGGCGCTGCTCCTGACGAGGCAAGTGGTGGGCAACATCAAGGAGTCGTGCATCCCGTACCTCCTGGAGCAGTTCAAGCTGGCCAAGTTAAGCTTCGACTTGTACGGCGCCCTCTCCCCGTCCGAGGAGAACAAGCAGCAGGACTGGCCGCAGGAGAACCCCCCTCAGCCCGCCGGCAATGATACACAGGTGCGTGAGGCGGACACAAGGGCTTTACTGGCTGTCTTTCTTATGTAAGGGGAACATTTGCTGATAAATGAGTGTGCCTGCCTGACCGCCGAATACATCCTGACACATGAAACTGGCAACTTACTGACAGGAAAGTGAGGGTAGCAGTTTACTTGATTACAGACCATGGCTTTGCTACATCAATATTCTGTCAGAGTTAGCGTACTCGGTAAATACGAGAGAATAACATGATTATCACACGAAATAATGCTGCCAAGATGCAGGTTAACTGTACGGCCAATTATTGAATTATTTGCACACCTTAAGAACTACTATAATGGACAAGTGGAGTTAGTGGCGTAAGAAAACACAGGATGAAGCAGCGGTGCGGTTCTTTCTGTAACATTTCGACGAAATTGGAATGAGGTAGACTGACGAATTATTACGAGGAAAGTAGAATATTGCCACTTCCTGATAATACGATTCCTTACACTACTACTTTGATTTATTTCACAAATCTGCCAATACCCATTTCCCTCCTCAACACCGAACATCTTGGACTAACCTTCACTAAAAAATCTCAACTGAAAGCTCCACGTTTCTTCTGTTAAAACAGCTTTCATGGAGTTCAGCGTTATGTATAGCTTTCGCCAATACCTTCCCTCTTTCCAGCTGCTAACTCTATACATGGACGGCACAGTTTCTCCCATAATCACCTACAACTCTTTAAACACTTTGTACTCAGCGAATAGTTTTATTCCTTAAAAATACGAGACAACCATTGCAACGAAATACAATATAATACAATGGCCTCTACTCATCTATCTATCTATCCATCTATCTACCTGTCTATCTATCTGTTAAATATCTCACATCAACTCCCTCACATTGCAGGTGCTGGAAGAAGAGGACGAGGAGGACGACAATAAGGGGGAGAACACACAGGTCGGGGCGGCGAAGAGCGAGGACGGGGAGGCCAAGGTGGGCAAGAGCCGGGACGGGGACCCTTGCCTGGCGCGGGGATCCAGCAAAAGCCGCATCGTGAGTCAGGCAGAAGTGGAGTGCAACATGTCCAGGGTGAGTTGTGGCGTGGTGGGTGAATGATGAGGTACCGCTGAGAGATAGATGGATAGGTGGCTGGATGGACAGATAGACTAATAGACAAGAAGATAGATGGATAGATAGATAGATAGATAGACAGATAGATAGATAGATAGATAGATAGACAGATAGATAGATGGGTGGTTAGGTAGGAAGGTAGACAGATAGGTAGGTTTGTAGATGGATAGAAACAGATAGATAGATAGATAAATAGATAGATACAGACAGACAGACAAGCAAACAGATAGACAGACAAAGAGATACTAACAAACACACACACACACACACACACACACACACACACACACATAGATATATACATACATGCATAATTACATACATACATATACACATAAAGAAATAATAGATAGACAGATAGACAGACAAAGACAGACAGATAGATATATCGATAGTTAGATAAATAAACAGACAGAGAAATAGATACATGGATAAATACATATAAGAAAAGTCAGACACATAAATATTAAATAGACTGACAAATTGGCGAACAGCAAACAGCCAGAAAGAAAAACATTGAAAGGTAAAAGGTGAAAAAAATACACGAGCATAGATTTATCAGTGGCAAACAGCACATCGATGACCTTCCCACACGCATGAGGCAGTGAATGCGGTGAGGCAACACAGAGGCAGCAGGTGTCCATGTTAAAGAGAAGAGACAAGCAGGAAAGACCAGGATAACACAACACCAATCACGGAAAAACCAGCAAGTCGATAAATGAAACTGCGATCAATACTTGGCGTCATGCACCTCCCCCGTCCTGTCCTCTACAGCACCTCCAGTACACTCAGCATGGCAAGAAACTAGTTCACAAGTACAATGTTGGGTGACAGGAATAGACTCGGTAATCAGGTTATTAGTGACGAGTTAATAAAGTTTTTTTTAAATGGTAGATACTCGTAGACAAAAATTATGCATGGCTGTTTTAAATAGGGGTTGTACTTGTGTTATGCTCTTATGTTCAATTAGATCATTCAGTTCCACACTCACTCCTTCATCCCAAACTTAAGCAATGAGAGGTGAAAGTATGGTGGATATACGTATTAAGTATATGTTTTACACACTCCTTTTTTTTCAGATTTCCATATATTCCTATGTTCAGTAAGATAAAACAATACCACACTCATAGTTCTTCACCGCAAGCTTGAACACTAAGAATTAAGAATGGAATAAAACTTTGAGGTTAACTATTGGAGAGAGATCATACTCTTACATATTAGACACACTGATTTGAAGATAGCTCATGATATCTTTCTCCTACGTACATGATTAAATGATTGAAACGCAATAAATTTATCATTTAGCTTCAGTTATTTCAACCAGAGTAGTGAGACAGTATTTGTAAGTAACGGTGAGAGGCAGGATAATGTTAGTAGAAGGAAACGAATGTCATTATTATATTATTATATTTACATTTTCATAAGCTTCGTCACCTCGATTGTTTTATGAAACTTATAATTTAGTACCATTTTGCTGCTTAGTGTTGCTCCCTGGCCACCATCAACATCATTCAATACTCTATCCTCCAGTCTCCCTATGGTAACCACAATGAGTACTGACTGCACTGACGGCCTATGTTCTGAAACGCTTTGCTCTCTCATCACGACTATCCTCAAAGGCCACAGAGATGATTAGCCGAGTTCTCAAGAGTGTTTCTCCTGATAATAATGTAGAAGTCTTGTTAATCTGTCACTAGAACCGTCAAAAACATCCTTAAAAAGCAGTGTACATAGCAAGATCCCTTTGAAAGTAGTCGGAGGTCCTTTATTTCACATCTTTCATATCTTCAGCTCTCCCTATTACTGTTCTTTTTCTTTCTTTTTTTTCATTCTTCCTTGCAGCTGAACTATTTGTGAGAGAAGTATCAAGACGTCCTCCAAACTAAATTGTCTAACTTTCCGGGAATTCTTTTTGTGACTGAGTTTTCAGGAGCGGTAAAAATGAGTATGGTTTTATTTATTTTATTTATTATCTTTTTCGCCTTTAGCCAGACTCCCTGACACTTTAAAGTATGCATATCCATTCACTGCTCTCCCCTCTATGTCTATCCTTCTTACCACACTACTCTCTCTCTCTCTCTCTCTCTCTCTCTCTCTCTCTCTCTCTCTCTCTCTCTCTCTCTCTCTCTCTCTCTCTCTCTCTCTCTCAACATCACTCCTTTTCATAGTTGTCCGTGTTCATAATTATCACGCTTGATTTATGCCATTTGCTTACCTTCTTAATCTACGTCTTTATCACTAATTTGCACTCGTTAGTAAGGTGTAGATTAAGAGATGATCTGATGGAGGTATCTAAGTGGTATAAAGGACAAGGATAATAGCAGGAAAGATCGTTAAGGCTATTAAGATTGGACAAGTATCAGGTTCAAGCTTCATGAAGTTAGATTTAAAGGCAGTAATAGTAAGTATTAAACCGGTTCTCAAGTACACTGGTAGATGACTGCAATAGACTCAGTACTCAGATTGTTACTACCGAGTCAATAGGAAACTTATAAAAGGAATACATAACTTCCCTGGAACAGTTATTAAGTTGATGTATGATGGTATGTTTTATAAAGGTACCATCACGTATAGGTCTGATGGCTTCTTGCAGCTTCCTTTGTGCTGCTACATTCAATCACGCCCAACTTTCTGGAGACTCTTCAACTAACTTCTTGGAAACGCCGGGAAAAATAACCTTTTTTTTTTTTTTCTTTGTCCCCCCTTGGCTGGACTCCTTAACAATGGAAAGAAAAGGAAAAAGAAATTCCATCAACACACACCTCTCTCCTTTCTCCCTATCTCTTACACCACACCATCTCTCTCTCTCTCTCTCTCTCTCTCTCTCTCTCTCTCTCTCTCTCTCTCTCTCTCTCTCTCTCTCTCTCTCTCTCTCTCTCTCTCTCTCTCTCCATACTTCGTATATTCACACTTCTTTCCAAAAATATGTGTTAGGTTAGGTTAAGCTAGATTGCGCTGGGTTTTGTTAAGTTAGGTTAGGTTAAATTAAGCTAGGCTAGGTTAGGTTAGGTTAGCTCCATGTTTAATTCCCTCCGTCTACCTTCGAGGAGTACCTGGGGATGTTCATTCACTTAGATTAAGTAAGGTTAGGTTAAGTGAGATTAAATTAAGTTAGATTAACCCTTTCACTAATCACTTTGAGATGTCTTTACTTGTTCTACAGCCACATCCAATCTTTGAACCGAGAAGAAATTGCAAAATGTATACTTTTTCATCGTTAACTTTCTTGTAGATCCTTATAAAGACTTCACGTATTTTTTCTGGTGCTGCTAATTGTTTCGTATTGCAGTGAAACCGTTTAGTACGAAGACACCTTCGAGGAATACCAGATGTTCATTCATCTGGTATTCCTCTGGTAAGGTAAGGTTAGGATAGGAGAAATTAGGTTACATTAGATTAAGTTATGTGGGGTTAGCTTCACCACGCTTGACTGTTCCTGCCTTTCCCAGTACGAGGGCACCTTCGAGGACTACTTGGAGATGTTCATTCAGTTCGGCTACGTCACGCTCTTTTCCTCGGCCTTCCCGCTCGCCGCCACCTGCGCCTTTCTCAACAACCTGATAGAGATTCGCTCCGACGCCTTCAAGTTGTGCTGCGTGTTCCAGCGGCCCTTCGGCAACCGTGCCCAGAGCATCGGCGTGTGGCAGGTGAGACTTGGAAGCGTTTGGTAAGCTTTTGGTGAAGTTTATGGCGAAACTTTAAGGATTGCAGGGAGGAGGAGGAGGAGGAGGAGGAGGAGGAGGAGGAGGAGGAGGAGGAGGAGGAGGAATACAAAGGAATACCAACCTATGTCCCTATCTACCTATCAATCTATCTATTTGTCTATCTATCTATCTATCTATCTATCTATTTATCTATCGTCCTAGGATACCATGGAGTTATCTACGTATCATCTTATCTGTCTACCGCCCCAGCTTTTCCTCCCCCTATGAGTTATCTATTAATCTACGTTATTACTTATCCATTCATCCTTCTCTCCCACAAGATACCATGAAGTTATGCATCTTATAACCTACCTCCTTCTTCTTCCACCCAGAACGTCTTATTATCTATGTGCCTAACTGTCTCTCTCTCTATCCACTCCCCAAGGACGCTATGGAGCTGATGGGCGTGGTGGGCATCATGGTGAATTGCATTCTGATCGGCCTCTCCGGGCAGGTGCACCGCATGTTCCCGCACATGTCCACCGCCCAGACCATCCTGCTCATCGTGGTGCTCGAGGTGAAAGAGTGAGAGAGAGAGAGAGAGAGAGAGAGAGAGAGAGAGAGAGAGAGAGAGAGAGAGAGAGAGAGAGAGAGAGAGAGAGAGAGAGAGAGAGAGAAAGAGAGAGAGAGAGATTCAACTTGTGTATGTAGAAAGCTCTAGTAAAGTTAATGGGCATTCAAAACAGCCTAAAATATTCGTAGTATCTTTGATGTTAGATTAAGAATTGAATTAACGTGCCCTTCATAGTTGAATGTGGGTATTTCCTTAGATTTTATCACTCGTGCATGAAAAAAAAAAAAAAACGGGGGAGTCTGAGAGTTGACGGTGCCTCCCTCCCGCAGCACGCCATGATCGCCCTCAAGTACGGCATCAGCTACGCCATCCCGGATATCCCAGACTGGGTCGCCACTGAGATGGCCAAGGTGGAGTTCCAGCGACGCGAGGCTCTGCGCAGGCTCTCCACCTCCAACTCGCCCCCCACCCGTGAGGACTCCCAGCCCCCCTCCCCCAGGTGAGTGGCTTTCCCTTCCTCCTATTGCGTTTGTTGCTGCGTCATTACATCAATCAGTCAATTAATCAGTTTGCCATTCATCTCCTTTCTTGGTGGTGTATTTTAACTTTATGGAATCCAATACAAAATATACTTTGGAATACATTTTTTTTTTAAACACACATACACACACACACAGTGAAAAGTTATATCAATTCAATTTTCCTTCATTTCCCAAGACCAGCAGTGTTGTGACTCAAGATGCAAAGAATAAAGGAAAGCAGACACAGTAATCCTCACACCTTTCATCTTACCGCCGCCATCGCCTCATCCTCTCCCTGCCTTCACCGCCTCCCCGCCCCTCACCCCACACAACCACGAACCCCACGCCCGCCTCGTCATCCCACTCAACACCACTCACTGTGCACGCTGTGTCCACGCTCTCACTCTTCTATTCCAATACTGTCTTTGCTTTCCCCGCAGCATCCTCACACTTCATGCTCACAACACTCCAAAATGTGCACTGCATCCTGTATCCAGTGCAGTGTAGTAATAACAATAATGTACGTGAGTTTACAAGGTAGATTTTTTATTTTTTTGTTTGTCTTTTTTCCAGTTTTTTTCATTATATATTTCTGGGGCCACGTTTCACTGTCCACACTTGGGTACACGGTCCAGGCGGTGTGGGCGGGACTGTCCCCTCAGCGTTTCTCTTTCAGCTTTGGTTCCGAAGCACTGCCACTAATACTACGTAGCTTGTATTGCATTATCCTTTCAGATTTTACTTCATATTTGCCTTGTGTCGCTATTCTTAGTTGTTTACTGCTTTGTGCTTTGTGCTATGGGGTTGTGGGGCGCGCGCGCGCACACGCACACACACACACACACACACACACACACACACACACACACACACACACACACACACACACACACACACACACACACACACACACACGAAGCCTTTGCGCTGCAGTGCTGACTGTAACAAGACAGCCAACGTTCTATCTAATGTAACATTCAAAGACTATACACAAACTGTATGTAAAAATACTACATGCATATTATATCTTTACATCTTATGGTAACCACGGTAGCTGGTCTTCTTTATTTCTCTATTTCAATGCGCAGACTTGTGCGCTGTCTTTATGTGTGTTACTGTGCTCCCTCTGGCTTGTAGCAAAACATTTTTTTTATTTTTTATTTTCTGTGTCATTTGTGCGCGTGTAATATATGTATATATATATATATATATATATATATATATATATATATATATATATATATATATATATATATATATATATATATATATATATATATATATATATATATATATATATATATATATATATATATATATATATATATATATATATATATATACTTGTATATAATTCTAGTTCTTTATTTTTTATTGTTTGTTATTCACCGTGGCAGTGCATGATTTATTACTTGTGTATCACTTCATATAATTGCACTTGTAGGCGTTATTAGATTGACAGGTATTTCACATCACTATACGTGTATTAGTAGACATTTTTACTCAAAAACTTCTGCATGCTAAAATTTTTAAAAATTCAATTCATGCAATCATGCAATACTTAACATTAATAATTTTACATGTTCCAGCAAGTCTATCGATATAAGTAGATTAAACCATGCAATCAAAAACTGTCACGTGGTATCCTAATGTTGTTAGTTAAGCCACAAAGATTTCTTAGCGTTCCCATTTAACACATGCAAACCAGAAGACTGAACCGTCTAGTACCTGACCTCACTCAGCAACTGCACCACGCCCACCACCACCACCACCACCACCCTTATCCTGCCACCATCCAGCCATTTCTTCACCGTAACCACCACGGCCTCACAAAGATCCACTCCCTCCTTATCCCGTCCCTCCACACCACTCCACAATCTAAACCCCGCACCACCTCACTGCTAGCCCTCACACGCACACGCACCCCGGCCTGTCGGAGTGCTGTGCTGAGAGTCCATGGAGTTTCACTGATAAGCTTCTTGTTCCTCTCCAGTAGGCACCTGTTCAGCCACTCGCTGTCATCGGAGTACGTGGACCGCAGCGTGCAGACCGAGGTGATGTACTACCGCCGCCGACACTCCTTCAAGACCTCCCCGAGCAGTACAATCGACGAGGACGAGGTGATGACTCCCTCAGACTCCACCAGCAGGCGTG
>NC_087152.1:40196816-40204316 GCF_035594125.1 Scylla paramamosain | reverse complement strand
GGAATTTTGGACAGTGTTTGGACAGGTATTTTATAAACGACACAACAAAACTACACAAAAATTCTTTACAAACACACACTGAAAGGAAAGAAAGAAAAACTAGAAGCACTGCAGCAAAACGAAATGAGAATTGCACAAAGAGAAACACACAAAGCACATATTTGAAACACAGACACTCAAAAACTGTTGGGCGCAACACATCGTCGCCTGCACACGCTCGCAAAAACAAATCAGTCGTCCCCCAATCCTGAAACGACTCCACATTTTGGAAGCAGTTTTCTTGGATTACAGAAATTCGGCATTTTCATGAACAAAATTATACTTCCCGCAAAACAAAACATTCCAATTGAGTCTTAACGTCGTGTTTGGCAAAGCGACCTAATTACTACTGCCACATAAAGGCTGAGGCAGAGCGAGCCGGTGCGTTCCCGCGTGGTCACTGCACATGAAACGCCACGCCGCCGCTAATATACACGGATGTTACATAAATTTCCCGGGGTTGCGACGGATCCAGGCACTCTCTCCCCCCGATCCCCACCAGCCCTGGAGACGAGGCAGGAACCAGTGTGTACTCAGCGGCAGAAAACTTGATGATACTGTGTCCTTTTAGCGCTGTAATGACTACCAAAGGAGCCCCGCATATCTCCCCCCTCCCCTTCCTGTGCCACACATTCCCCTTCCCTCTCCCTCTCCGTCCCTCTCCATGCCTCTCCCCTCATTCCCAGTGCCTAATAACCGCCATCTCTAGTTCTTTGTTCCTAAAACTTACTCGAATTTTCATGCTGCCTGACTTTAATCTGCTTACTTTTCTTACTATTTCCGCCCGCGAGTATTCAATGTTGTTTTATCATTCACTCTTATTTTTTTTAGTTTCTGCATGAAAAGTGTTCACTTCTTTCTTCTTTCTTGGTTTCCTTATATACATCATCCTCTTCACCTCTTTGTCACTTCTACTGCCACTATTCTCTACCTTTCCTTCCCTCCTTACCGATCTTCCTCCTTCTCCTACTCCTCCCCATCCTCCTCCTCCTCCTCCTCCCCATCCTCCTCCTTCTCCTCCCCTCCTCCTACTCCTCCTCCAGTCTCTGCCTAAAAGACCCTAATCAGCAGAGCAAACAGGACTTCTAAATCAAATTCTAAAAGTCCAGTGTTTATCTCATTACGAAAGACCTTCCTGGATTTAATGTCATGAATTTTGAATTATGTTTGTCAAGCAGGGGAGCCTCATTACGGGACCCGGATATAATTGCCGAGTGCCTAAAAGACTCAGGCCCAAGAAAAAAGTGAGTCGGGAGAAGCTAAATTCTTTACTATATACGATACGCTCTCCGGTTTATACACGCAGCCATGTGCTGGGAAAGGCATGCGGGGTCTCTGGCCAACGAACAGACGCATGTGAAGAAAAAAAAAAAAAAAAAAAAAAGAAACAGGGGTGCCATTCCGTACACGCTGTCCAATCAACGAAACAAATGCTGTACGTACGTGTAAGACTGAGACTGGTAAGAGGAAGAAAAAGCTAAAACTGAGACTGTTCTGCTTGTGAGACGCCAGGTATGAGTGCGTGACCGTGGTGTGTGGCTGCAAGACGTCATGAAAGAAGACGAAGAAAAGCGTTGAAAGGGACAGTGTAAAACTGAGACTGATATTTGTAAGAGGCGGTGTATGATTGTGAATGAGTGAGTGAAAGAAGTCATGAAAGAAAACTATGACTTCGATAAAAGTGTAAAGACTGAGGGACCCATTCTAAAACACCTCGTGCCATGTCGACAACTTTTAATAGGCTCTGGTGAGTGTTTTCAGAGCTGTTTTTTTTTCTTTTTTTTTTCCATGGTTCTCAAAATAGTTAAGTACTCAACATGGCCAATGGGAAAACACCTATGTGAACACGACTAATCATCTCTACATCCTTTAAAAATAGCCCTTGTGATACTGCAAAGTGTTCAGGAATACGAGCATAGGCCTAACCTGTTTGTAGATGCCATGTTTCATCTCTCATTAAAGGATCTAGTGCATGAGTGCATGACCAACATGTACGCAACACGTTGTGAAAGCAGGCAAAGAACACATGAAAGCATAAAGCAGAATGATCGTCAGCATGCTGCTGTGTTTTAGCCTTTTTTCTGAAAAAAAGCAAAAAAAAAAATGCTGCAAAATATAAAAATTACTACAAATATAAAAAAAAAACATAAAGCTGAGACCTATTGTTTGAATAACGCCATGTTTTAACCATATCCTGAAAATACATAAATAAATAAACATATGAACAAATAAATAAATAAATAAATAAATAAATAAATAGAAAGTGCAGAAAAAGTGAAAACTGAGAATGATGGAATGCAGGAAAACATAAAACTGTAGCTGATCCATATGCAAAATGCTGCATTTTTCACTTATTTTGTAAAAACAATGGATGGAAAAGAAATACAGAATTGAGATTGATCTTTATGCAAGACGCCGTATTTCCTTCTAATTATGAAAGCAATGGGTAAAGAAAACTCTAAAGCCGAGACTGATTTGCGTGCAAGACGATGTATGTTAGCTTTAATGAAAACAAAAAACCCAACAATGAATAGATCTGAGACTGATTAGTGTGGATGATGCACCTTCAACTTTATTATAACTGCAATGCCGCTACCAAGACGGCCACACACCACCTTCCCCCCTCCTTTCATTCAGGTGCCTCCAGTATATTTCCCGGCACAAAAGTAGAGTGGAAAATGCATTTTACTGTTAGGATAAAAATGGTAACAATTCGAGTGGTAAAGTAGGCAGTCTTAGTACACCATCTGCTTTAAAGGAAAGGGAAAAAAGACATCAGTAGAGGAAATAAGAAATTTATATCAAAGCAAGCAACCATCGGCGGAGCCCTTAAAGCAGAAAGATTTGGTGAGGTGTTTTTGTTTATTATCGGGATACAAAGAAGGTATTATTTTCCGATAATGCAAAGATATAAAGAACACATCAGAGAAATAAATAGGAAAAAGAAAAAAAGAAACGCTTGACAATAACAGAAAAAGATCGAGAAAATAAGAGGAAATGAAGACATAAGAGAATCAGATTAAAACAATGAAGCAAACCAGTGATGGCAAAATATAGCGATAAATCCATTGGAAGGAAGATACGAACAGCAAGTACAGTCATGGTCAGATGTCTAGTACCCTGCCACACTCACTTCCACCGTGTTTTGTGCTGTGCTCTTCTATAAGGTTACTGATTTCCTTAGAATACACAAGTTGTCAAGCTTTGTGAGGAGAGAATAGGTCAGATATTGAAGAAAAAAGCTTAAGAAAGTGGAAAAGAATGAGACGCGTGTTTTGTATCTTCCCTGCTTCTTAGGTTCACTTGCTTCCCTAGAATCTATCATTGACAGGTTTTGTAAGAAAACTCTTTCAAGAGGAAGATTTCAAGCTACTTATCCTCCAGTTCTGACTTTTCCTTTTTGGCCTTTCAGTAAGAACTGGCACCTCAGCGGATCTTTTCTTTTTTTTTTTTTTGTTGCCCTAGACCAGTGCGCCTCTTACATAAGAAAAAAAAAAAGAGAACTTAAGACGGATGATGCTGAAAAAAAGTTAAAAAGAGTGACACCTTAACAGATTTCTGACCGTGACTCTAAATGGTAAGTGCAAGAACAGGTGAGGTTGCTCAGCACTCCTCGAAGATTGCAGGGTCGATGTCAGTCAGCTTCTGCCCGTCCTGACACGTGGAATCTGGTTCAAGGTGGGTCAGAAGGGTTGGATCCAGCACCAGCCAGGCCACTTCACACCCGCACGATAACGGGTTGTCTGGGCGAGGAAGGGAGGAAGGACGCTTACCATCTGTTCATGTTCCATTGCCTGTGAGCAGTTTTGTCAGTGCAAGTGTTCATCTTACTCATGTATACTCATTTATATGATTTATATGCAAGTAAGCCTCCCCTTGAGACTCACTTCTGAGGTCGAGGGTGACGTTGGCCTCAAGCAGCGGCCGCCACGTCAGCTCCGCCACCTCCACCAGCGCGTTGTCCTGCAGGTACACGCAGCCGCCGCCAAGACCTGCCGGAACCGAGCAGAACACCATGCAGGCCCAGGCTGAATTTTTTATCTTTTCTCTGGAAAAATGTCTCTCATCATTTGCACGTGGAGCTTAATTACGTTACGATGTGAAAAACTATTGCCTGAACTACACACAATCATAATTATTTTCTTTGAGCTTCAAGAGAACAAAGTGGAATATTTATTGTGTGCTGATCAGAAAGGAAATGCCACGAGCGCGTGGCGTGGGAGCAGCACAATTTGGTCTCCCGGGGACGGATTGGATACCTGTGAGGGCGTTGGGAGCCACGGAAATGAGGTCGTTGTTCTGCAGGTACACTTGGCCATCCTCCACTCTGCCCAGAGTCACGGCCGCGTCAGGAAGGGTGGTAAGGTGGTTATCTCTCAGACTCAAGAACGAGAGGTTAGGCAGCTCGCCAAATATTCCTGCCGGCAAGCATGGGGCTGTAAGTCTCACCAGTGGCACCGCGGTACTGGCCACTGTACTCCTTCACGATATGGCTCCGGAGTAGGATATAATGCATCAGTGATGCCTTATAAGTGTCTAAAGGTTACTAAACGTCATGCCTATTGGGAGCAGCAACCGTGCCTCACCTGGCTGCAACTCGGTGAGGTTGACGCCGTAAAGGTGAAGCTCTCGCAGGGCGGGCGTGGCAGCAAAGGTGGTCCCGTTAATGATCTTCAGTGGGTTGTACCCAATGCTGAAGATTTCCAGCGAGAGGGACGTGAGTGGCGGAAGGAGAGAGAAGTTGTTGCCGTACAGCCGCACCTCCCGCAGCTTGGTGAAGGAGGCAAGCTCTGCGAGGGGGAAGTCGTAGATATTGTTGTAGTAGAAATGCATCAGGTTGAGAGTGTCGTGGCTTTTGGCGAGCGCCCCGGCCTCCACCCTCTCCAGCACACCGGACACCAGCCGTAGCTCTTGGAACGTCAAATCACCGAACACGCCCGCCCGCAGCTCCCTCACGCCCGCGTTGCCCACCATCACGAGGGAGCGGAAGTGGCGGTACGGGAACTTGGCACTGAACACCTGGGCCAGCTGTGTCTCGTTGGCCACGTCGGAGCAGTGCAGGTCCCTTATCATAAATCCGCCGCTGAGGCAAACACACGGCTTGATGTCATTCTTGTCCGGGCACGGGTATTCGAGAGGCTGGGGATCTTGGCGGCCAAAATGAGCCAAATCAAAACTTAAATCTTGGTTGAAACTGGACTCATGTTTGAAACTGTGATCCTGGGACGCATAATCGCTACTCACGAATGAAAGGAGTAATAAGAGAAGCCTCAGACGTCCCGCCATCCCTGCTGCGTCAGTCATGCAGTAGCGGAGTCAAGGAAGGTGATCGTATGGGCGTCGTGAAAAAAGTGTCGACCTGAGGAAGGGGTGTGACACATCTGTGGCGGGAACGCGGCCACCTGATGCCACGATAAAGTTCAAGTTGCCTCATTCTCTCTCTCTCTCTCTCTCTCTCTCTCTCTCTCTCTCTCTCTCTCTCTCTCTCTCTCTCTCTCTCTCTCTCTCTTAGTGTGTGTTTGTGTGTCACGGGAAAGGAATGAGAACAAGAGAGAGAGAGAGAGAGAGAGAGAGAGAGAGAGAGAGAGAGAGAGAGAACTAGACAGGTGGCACTTCCCACAGCCAAGCTCCTCCACACACCTGTCCCTCCTCCACACCTCCTCCTCCTCCTCCTCCTCCTCCTCCTCCTCCTCCTCCTCCTCCTCCTCCTCCCTCTCCTCCACACATCCACCCTCCACTGACTCCACTCGCCACTACAGATTCACTTTTTTACTCTCTCTCTCTCTCTCTCTCTCTCTCTCTCTCTCTCTCTCTCTCTCTCTCTCTCTCTCTCTCTCTCTCTCTCTCTCTCTCTCTCTCTCTCTCTCTCTCTCTCTCTCTCATATTCCATGAGTACTGAACAATTTGTATGACTCCTCCACCACCACCACCACCACCACTACCACCACCACCCCCCCCTCCTCCTCCTCCTCCTCCTCCTCCTCCTCCTCCTCCTCCTCCTCCTCCTTCTTCACCCTCATCCTCTTCTACTCTTCCTCCTCCTCCTCTTCCACCCTCTTCTACTCTTCCTCCTCCTCCTCCTCCACCCTCTTCTACTCCTCCTCCTCCTCCTCCTCCTCCTCCTCCTTCTCCTCTTCCTCCTCCTCCTCATCATCATCATCCGCTTGCTCCTTTCCTTTATCCTCTTTCCCATCCTCCTTTCTTCCTCGTCTTCTTCCATTTCTCCTATTTTTCCTTCTTTTCCTCTTCCTCTTACCCTTCTTCCCCTTATTTTTCATTTTTCATTTTCTTCCTTCCGTTCTTTTTATTCTTCTTCCTCTTCCTGCTTTCCCCCTTTCTTCTCTCCTTCTTTTCCTTTCTCCTGCTTTTCTTTTCTTTCTATCTCTCGTCTTCTTGCATTTTCTCTTTTTTTTTCTAATCCTCCTCTTCTATTTCTCCTCCTCCTATTCTTTTATTTTCTTCGTGTTCATATTCCTGTTATCGTTTTAGTTCCTGTTTTTCTTCTTGTTCTTCTTGTTACTCCTCTTCTTCTTTTCATCATCGTCTTATTTATTACCCCTATTCTTCCTTCTTCTCTTCTTCTAATTCTAACTCCTTTGCATCTTCTCTTCCTCTTCTAACTCCACTTCCAGTTTCTCCATCCCTCCTGCTCTTCCTCCTCCTCTATCCCTCCTCCAGCAGCTCCTTCTCCACCGCTCCTCCTGTTCCTCCCCTGCCAGTTCCTCCTCTTCCATCGCTCCTCCACTAGCTCCTCCATCTATTGCATTCTCGCTCCCTTGCTCAACGATTCCCGTCCCATAAATACTTGAGAACCAACATCCGGAATGTCGCAGCTGTCTCGTGTTTCTCTCTCTCTCTCTCTCTCTCTCTCTCTCTCTCTCTCTCTCTCTCTCTCTCTCTCTCTCTCTCTCTCTCTCTCTCTCTCTCTCTCTCTCTCTCTCTCTCTCTCTCTCTCTTTGTAGTCAGGTGTTATTTTCTGCAGGTAATTAGTACTTCTGTGTGTCAAGTGAACTACAGGTAACGTGTTCCTGACCTTAGTGTGTGTGTGTGTGTGTGTGTGTGTGTGTGTGTGTGTGTGGCGGGGTAAGGTAAGGTAACGTGTATAGGAAATCAACATGGTTCTCTTTGCTAGGAAAGAAAAAAAAATCATCATGAAAAGCACATCGATCAAAGTCTGTCTCTCCACTCACGTATATACCAGTGGTCTTTATTCCCACGGATCTGTTTATATAAGTGTGCGCATATAATGATGGTGTGTTATCACGAGGGAATGGGAAGTGTGCAGCGTAGGTAGCGGCGGAGCTCAAGGGGAACAGGGAATAGAACACAAAAAAGCATATTCTGCCGCACCTCTTCCACTTTCAAAAGGCTCTAGTTGATGCTGCATGGGTTTTCAAGGGTGTTTTCATGGTTCCAGTGACAGATTAACAAGCTTTATATATCATGGACAGGGAAAGAAAA
>NC_087152.1:40189316-40191816 GCF_035594125.1 Scylla paramamosain | reverse complement strand
ATCAGCTTCAATGGCGTTAGATATTCTGTACCGTCTCTGTCAATTCAGGGTCTACAACACCAAGGGCTCATCTGGGTGCGAGGATTGTTGCTGCTGCCTTATGGAGAGCTGGGGATGGGGGCTCAGGGAGAAGTTGGTTTGGTACGAGCCTTCACTTTTTGTTATGGTGTCCAGAGTATAAGGGTGAAAGAAAGGGAAGTGTAAGACTGCAAAAAACCATTCAGAGGAGTAGGCGGAGGAGGAGGAGGAAGAGGAGGAGAATCTCTGTATCTATCTTTTTTATCTATCTATCTTTCTCTGTCTCTCAACTCTCCGCTTCTGTCCATCTTACTAATGCAAAAGTTAATCAGTATCTTCACTCCTTCACCTTCTTCACGTGTAACAAGTTCCACAAAAGTCCACCGCGCTATACATTATTTTCTCATCCTCTCACAACTTGGAGGCTCGAGTGATGACATTATGATAACACTTACAGTACTTCTGAAACTGTGACAAGTAAAAAATGCCTTAGTTAGAATGTCAAGGCTCAGAAGTATTTCGGATTTGGGAATACAAACAGATATCTATTTACGGTGGTGCCAGGATGCGAGAATAAATCAATAGAAAATGCTCAATGAATCACTAAATATATGAGTGGGTAAAATAAGAAAAAGAATTGTATTGGGACATCTTTACATCTTGTCTGCTCTGTATGCTGTACAAATTACCAATTTAGCTTTATTTTTTTATTTATTTATTTTTTTTTTTTTTTGTTGGAGGAAGGTAAGAAGGAGCGGCAAATTAACGTTTTTTTCTGATCTTTCTGTTCTTGGCTGGTTTTCCTGAAGCATTAAAGAAAGAAAAAGGAAAAATATCTTGTGTTTCCTGACCTCCTAGCACAAAAAAAAAATCAAAGAAAAAAAAGAGTAAAATATCGTGCGAAGCGAAGTAAAAAATACATCAGCGAACACCTTGCTAATAAAAAGTAACACCCTGACCTCCTTCTGCATAAAAGAAAAGAAAAAGAAAAGAAAAACTACAATATCGTACAAACCCAAAGTAAAAAAAAAAAA
The DNA here is from genome assembly GCF_035594125.1 of Scylla paramamosain. Lineage (NCBI taxonomy): Eukaryota > Metazoa > Arthropoda > Malacostraca > Decapoda > Portunidae > Scylla > Scylla paramamosain. The sequence goes on along the minus strand of NC_087152.1, from coordinate 40,190,764 downwards.
AAAAAACACCGAACACTCTGCTAACATTCCACAGTGACAGCAAGTATAATATTACTGTACTACTCACTTTTGCATCACTCAGGCATGAAAATGTGAATGAATAATAATGCCAGTGCTCCTCCACAACTTCCGGAACTTGGAGGCGTGGCGGGTTGCACAATTCTGAATAAAAGATTCCTAGCGTTCACTATTATTATTTCTATTCCGGGGAAAGAGATGATGGGCACTTTTTTTTATTCTTTTATTCACGTTTCTCTTCCGACCCTTACTCAATCTTCTTTTTGACGGCAAATATGGGGGAATTAACCACTTAAAGCGCTCAATGAGAAATAATAAGACAAAATGAACTCCAAGTACTATATAAAGTTGGATAATTCAGGAGACAAAACAAGCCCGTCTGTAATTTCAGTGGCTGGAGGAGTGGACAGCAGGACGGAGTGGTGGTGGGGGAAGGGAGACTGGCAGGGTGAGCGGTGGTGCCGGTGAAAGAGACTGGCGGGCGGGATAGCGCGGGGCCTGGTGGCGGGGTGGGTACGGTGCGGGCGGCGGAATGAGTTGGGGCAAGGCGGCGGAATGAAGGGGCAGGGAGGACGGAGTGACGGGAACGGAGGACAGAATGGCGGGGAGGGGCAGTGGGTGCGGGCAAGGGAACAGAGGGGCCGGGGCAGGGAGAAGGTGACTGGCTGGAGAGGATGGAGAGAGATTACAAGTTGGCTGGTAATCATAAATCTAGTTTGAGTTCACGGAATGAGGGAGGCGAGGGCGTAGTTATTGCCACTATGTTTCAGGGCGGCAGGTGAGGGCCGCGGGTGGGGCAGTAAAGCTGGGGGTGATTAACGGTGAGGCAGGTAATGCCATTTACTAGCGTCATCAAAGTATTTCCGAGCCGTGCTTCCCTTACGCTACGCCACACTCACCTCGCCCCACCTCGCCTCGCCGCTGCCGCCACCCACCGCCACTGTCACAGAAACCAGTCTGCATGTAATTGTTATATATATATATATATATATATATATATATATATATATATATATATATATATATATATATATATATATATATATATATATATATATATATATATATATATATGGCAATAGGCACGTGCGAGGTACATGGGTGAGCCTCTCATGAATCTGGGCAGCAGTAATCCCTCACTTCTAATCCCCGCGGTAATCTCTCATCCTAACTTTGTCCGGCTCCGGATTTACCTTCGCCAACAAACATTAAACTCCGGCTATCCGTCACCATGACGGGTCACGTGACGTCATCAGCCTGATTTTGTGCTAATACCCCGATTATGGAAGATTTATGACTTCAGCGAATTTTGTGAAGCAAAGGTCAGCAGTGAGAACAACGCGGCCCAGGCACCGCGGCGCGGCCCGCCACCGAGAGGACGGGAAAACAACAGTAACGAAACAGCAAAACAAAACAAAAAAAAAAAAACA
>NC_087152.1:40179316-40184316 GCF_035594125.1 Scylla paramamosain | reverse complement strand
CAAGCCCTGTGTTAATTATTATGCATGTACCCTCATCATCCTTCCTTTTACTGTGTGTGTGTGTGTGTGTGTGTGTGTGTGTGTGTGTGTGTGTGTGTGTGTGTAGGTGGATGGACGTGTGAGTGAGAATCTCTTCGTTAATTTCAAAATGTATGAATTGTATCTGTAGTTTTCGTTCAAATACTGAGTGAACCATAATCAACGCAAGACAAGAAGCGCATAATGTTGCATATAGGAGCTGCCACGAGAAAGAAAACAAAAATGTAGAGATGCACTACTAACTAGTACTCAGGTAACAGTCAACACAAAGAGTAACGTAACAATGAAAGTTAAGAACAAGTGATATCCATACATCTATACCTTCAATTTCACGTTATATCTCACTACAGTTACACTTATCAGTAAAATCTCTTGCAATATTTTTTTTTTTTTTTTTTTACTATTTATCCTCTTGAGGTGGTAATGACAATATGACACCAGTTATTAGGGAGTCGCTACAACTGAACACTATAACCACAGACACTACAATCCTTGAATTTTACGATCACTCATTTATGGTGTCGTTCATGATTCATCTCTAAGTTTCTATGGCAAAATTTTTATTAAGGCACCAGTTACATCAGGTTAGGTTAAGTTACATTAGGTTAAGTTATATTAGGTTTGGTTAGATTAATTAGATTCTAGTTATTTGTTCCTTTCATATATTTATTATAATTTTATCTTATTAATTATATTCTACTTTATTACTTTTATTTATTTTTTATTGTTTTGACTTGCCCCATCTGCAGCTGCATATGAATATTTCACCTCCACCGAAGGTTCTCACCTTTCACTATGTATGTGGATATTGCAATATGTATTTTCGTCCCTCTCCTTCAACACGTCCCTGCTTTTAGGGGCATTTTCTGGAATGCCTCTGGGTCCGCACATTTCACCAAAACTTTTGACAAACTCGAGTGAAAGTTGGTCCGCTCTAACGTACGTCAGTTACGTTTCCTAGTACCTATTATTTCAGCATCGTCATCCATTACTATTATTTTTTTTTCTTTTGTCTTCCTTGCACAGTATTTCATTCCATGCAAAATACTAATCCATCACCGTGACCCATATGTATCCGTCTTACTCTTTACTTATCACAGACAACCATTAATAAACACACGCGGGGCGACTGTCATGCGAACCTTTTTTCCGCGCCGCTCCCACCACCCCACACACACCACACATGCACGGCGAGCCTCCCCTATAAAGCCGTGTGTTTTTGTCAAGAGCCACGCATGTTGGGAAGTTTTATAACCTTTCCCCACACCTTCTCCCCTTCAGCTGTCAGGCGGCAAAAATCTGGCTAGAACATCCTCTCTCAAAAACTACCTTGTCATCATATGTACTTCTGGTGTTGGGAGAACAAATGTTAACATAAAAAGAAGAATAATTTCAGGACGAGCACCATCATATTTTACTTCCCGCGTTCATAAAAAAAAGATTGTAAAGAGTTATGGAAAGATTTTGTTACTTTTCGCTTTCATAAACCGAGTGTAACTATTCAAGATAGAGACTTTAGTGCTGTTAAAGAGGGCAGACTTCCAACGTTACGTGTTTACATATTATTTTTATAGGTAAGGGAACATGATACTAGAGGGATTTCAGAGTATTCACCGCTCTCCTTCAGCAAATGAGTGTAATGATTCACGGGGGAAAAAAAATCCGAGAATGTTAACGAGGGCAGACTTAGTGTTACGTGTTAATATGGTACTTTTATATATAGGGGAACATGATACTAGAGGCATTCCGGAATATTTACCGTTTTTCTCTTTTAGTTCACTTGATTTATTACTAGCACAGGTTATTAGGAACATCCAAGTTTATTACTACACTCCACCTTACTTAATCTGATCCACCATGAACAGTAGCGAAGATTATTACAGGCAGTTAAGACTCATTATTACTGTCCATCATTAGACTTAAGCTCTTTTACACCAGAACTGTTCATTACGAAGGACAGTTGACAGATAACCGCTCTCTTCCATTATATGTAACCCGACAGGAAGACAGAACAAACTGTTAGTAGAGTACTTAACCACTCGTACATGAGAACCGGTCATTACTAAGGGCAATTAACTTATCACCACTTTCCTTCATTATATACTAACAGTTAGGAGGGAATGACAGTGTTATAAGAGGCAGTTAAGACTCATTATCACTGTACATCACTATACTTAACATCTCATGCACCAGAACCGGTCATTACTAAGAGTACTTGACTTATAACCACTCTGTATTATATCTAACCTCTTAGGCAGGCAGACCAGGGTGTTACTAGAGGCAGTTAAGACACAATACTCTCACACAATAGTCACAGAGTCACGCAGTCCCTCCTTCCCGCTGCCGACACCTTCCCTTTACCTGCGCAATGTCACAAATTCCACAGACATTCCAGTTTCAGCACAACACCGTACTTAATCGTATTTAATCATTTGCACGTGAAATTTCATGCAGGTACATTTTTTTTTTTTTCGTCTTCTATTTCTCTTGCATGTATTCTTAATTCAGACATGTGTGATTCTTGTTTTTATTATTTTTTTCTTCATTTTGTTCCTAATTTTTATTTTTTTATTCATTTCTAGACATGCAACATTCTCGTCTTCGTTTCTTTTAAATATTTTCATAATTTATTCTTACATGTAAAAGTGTTACGGTTTTATTTTATTACATGTTTTTTTTTAAATCTCCTGCCATGTATCAATTATTTTCTTTCTATTATATATTTTGCAATTCACCTCTAAATATTTTAAGCTTATTTTTTTTTTCCTTAATTCATACTCTATAGCTTCTCTCCTAGATGCCCGTGACTGTCTACACTTTATTGCACCTTTTCTCAACTCACTTCAAAAATATATGCGACTGTATTTTTTTTTTTTTTTTTTATAGCACAGTTCCAGCCTTCCCCCCACGAGTAATAATGTATAGCACAGCGCGCCTCCCCTCCATGGCGGCCTTCACACTTCCTCACACGGCCGCAAAATTCATCCCTGCGCCACTAAGTTCTTGCTGTTTCTTCGCCAAACTTTCGCGGCAGTGGCTCCATTTACTCCGCATGTCATCATCCTTGGTAAGCATTTTCCTATTTGCATCTCTAAACTTCTCATATTTTCTCTCGCACATTTCTTCTTTTTTCTTCCTTCATTTCCCTCCTGCGTTTCTGCTCTCATTTTGTATTTCCAGAATACGTTACTTTTTCCTTTCGCTATATATTTTTCCCTTAGTGCTGATTTTTATATATATCTAACAATTTTAATATGTAGTAGTAGTATTAGTAGTAGTAGTAGTAGTAGTAGTAGCAGTAGTAGTTTTGTAATAGTAGTAGTAGTAGTAGTAGTAGTAGTAGTTTTGTAATAGTAGTAGTAGTAGTAGTAGTAGTAGTAGTAGTAGTAGTAGTAGTAGTAGTAGTAGTAATAGTAGTAGTAGTGGTAGTAGTTTTGTAATAGTATAAGACAACGTCCATCCTTTCAATTTCTTCACTAAGCTGAAGCCTCCTGCTCGCATTTCCTTCCGGCGCCAATCATCTCCACTTGCAACACTCATCTCTACATGTTTTTTTTTTTCCTCCTCACTTCCTTTGCTTTTACTCCATTCTATCCCCCTTCTCCTCCCCCTGACCCCCATCAATCCTTCCTCCCTCCCCCCAGAGTTGAGAAATGTGGAACTGTTGTAAAAAATGAATAAATATATAAGAAATATAACGTGAAACGAAAAAGGGACGATCAAAAAGAGGCCACATGTATAAAGAAAGGCTGCAACAGAAGTAATAACAAGAAATAGCGGATTGAAAGAAAAGCGGTGTACAGAGGTAAAAGAAAACAATGTACAAGAACAGATAATAATGGGGAATGAGAGAGAGAGAGAGAGAGAGAGAGAGAGAGAGAGAGAGAGAGAGAGAGAGAGAGAGAGAGAGAGAGAGAGAGAGAGAGTCTGACTGTTACAAGAGTGGACCCATATCTTTGCTCCCTCTTAATTCTCACTAATACATTTTAAAAGGTTCTGATCTGATCTTTAAAAGTGTTCATGTCCAAAGGAGTTTTACAACTCCTTTGGACATGAACACTTTCAAGAGCAGCGCGTCAAGACACCTCGGGAACAGCTCGTCTATCAGCCTTACTCTTCCCAGAACTCTTGCCCGGCAAATGACCAACACACACACACACACACACACACACACACACACACACACACAGTTATTCAGTTACCTATTGTTTATTTTTTTACCACTCCTTTTAGAATTTTAGTATTTAAGAGTGATGTATGTTTTAATTGAGATTAGTAATGCATAGTAATCATTAGAATAGATAATTGCATTGTATTTGTAAACAATTTTCGCCAATAAGAACACACACATCACAATTGACTGTATAACAAAAGAGAATAACCTTTTGATGATACTGAAATAACATTAGCGTTTTCATCTGAGGGCTAGGTTAAGTTAGGTTAGGGATAAGTTTAGATTCACTCAGTTCATTGATATCACTACTGATCCCTTCCACTGTGTAGACCACGACTTGGAAAAGCGTCATATTTTGCTGATAAATCAACAGTCCGTGTCTGGAAATTAATAGCAAAGGTAACTTCCATAATTCCCAACTTTTTTAGACTTCAACCTTAAGAAAACCTATATACACACAAATCTTAACACACACACACACACACACACACACACACACACACACACAGTTCTCAAGACAGTGGCAATCCCAGACGTGTGGCACGGAGGACACCACCCACTGACGCTCCCTCGCCAGTCAGTGTGGGAGCACCGCCGGGGAAGGACGTGCCGCTCTCGCCCTCTGCCACGCCTCACATCCCTGCTCACACATACACACGCAGCCGGTGCACCGATCAATCTAAACTTTGAGCTCACGCGGAGAAAGTCGATCATGGTAACAGGATAGACTCTCCGTCACTCGCAAACGATACCAAAAAACAGACCTCACATCGTTACCGCCTTGAAA
>NC_087152.1:40151816-40171816 GCF_035594125.1 Scylla paramamosain | reverse complement strand
CACTCTCTTCCACTGTTTTATGTATTCTGTCAATCAAAAGTCCCTGTGATCTGCCTACAGCCTTGTGATAAAACCTGGCAACTTTTATTATCGTCAGAAAAACTTTGGCCAAGGGTAACAAAAATTGAAGGAAGAAAGAAAAAAAAAACACGCAAGATACCAGAACCTAAAGATGACTGTTTGAAGGCAGGTCCAAAATCAACTGAGGAAGTGTCTTGATACATTCTTCTTAACCTAACCTAATCTAACCTAAACTTAACCTAACTTAACCTAACCCAACCTAACCTAAACTTAACCTAACCTAACCTCGTAGATCAGAGGACTGGAGATTGAGGAAAAACGCTAAACACAGTGGGAATAAGTGTGAGATATCATTCGACTCCATTACTCTACCATGCGTTCTCATCCACTACCAGTCTAGTAATAAAACCTGACAACTGACAGACTTTTATACCAGGGACTTAAAATCAAATAAAAACGCTAAACACGGTAAAGTTGAACATAGCATGTTTCTTTTCTACTGACCACGCCTGCATCAAGCTCAAAGGAAAACACGCCGTGGGAGAAGGAAGGAACAATACAAAAAGACGTAGTTACAGGAAACATTATTAGAAGATCAAGGGTTTTAAGATTAAAGAAAAACACCAGACATAATAGAGATGAGTGCAGCATGTTACTGAACTACTTACCACGCCTGCATCAAGCTCAAACAAAGAACATATCGTGGAGGAAGGAACAAGACAAAAGATGCACATAGAGGATACATCATAGGACTCAAGAATAAAGAAAAACACTAAAAATAGAGATAGATACAGCACGTTACTAGAATACTAACCAAGACTCCATCAAGCTGAAACAAAGGAAAACACGAGGTTGAGAAAGAAATAAGACAGAAGGTGTAGTTACATTAGCAAGGGAGCCGCGAAGTGACCTGTTTGTTTACACCTGACAAGACCCCGGCACGTTCCGCACTTAAGTAACGCACTCCTCTAATTGGACGGGATGGACGGAGTGGCTGATGGCTGGCGTGGGTCATTACTGCCAGACACGACACCCCGCCAACAAGGGAAGCAGTAAAAAGTGATGAAGGGCAATTAAATAGTTAACTGGCTAAAATCATCACCTTACTTGTACTGCTTGTTTTGTTTTAGTCTTTTCTTGTCTTTATTTGGCCATCATTCTCTCTCTCTCTCTCTCTCTCTCTCTCTCTCTCTCTCTCTCTCTCTCTCTCTCTCTCTCTCTCTCTCTCTCTCTCTCTCTCTCTCTCTCTCTCTCTCTCTCTCTCTCTCTCTCACCACCAGCAGTAGAAAGATGATTGGTGGTATAACCGGACCAACACCGCCACTACACAGCCACTAACTCACCCACAAGCCTTCCAAAGTCCCGTACACCTTGTCCCTCCCATTCCCAGCACCTAAGAGAGGGAACACACCACGAGGAGTCTCTGGGGAGAGGTATAGCATCATCCACTCATGCTATTTAATTAATTACTCTGATAGCCGGTCATAACGCTGCCAATATCTCAAGCAGGGGTTAAGTACAAAGGAAGGAGAGACGAGACCAAACATACTATGGACTATATTCTGATACAATTTTGCGTCGCAGCTCCACTGTGTACTTTCAAAAGGCTCCATTTAATTGAAGCGACACGGGTTTTTAAGGACTTTTATGGTTCTAGTGACAGATTAACTAGATTTGTACACTATCAATAGGAGAAACACTCATGAGAACTCGGCTAATCATCTCTGTGGCCCTTGAAAATAGTCGTAGTGTGAGAGAGAAGCGTTTCAGAATAATAATAGTAGCATTTTTTTCTTATTTACGTACAGTACAACCAGTTCTTGCTCCCCTCCTCGCCTCGCCTTCGCTCGCCTCGCCTCGCCTCCCCTCGCCTCGCCAATGTATCACCACTGCTGCTGTAAATCAACCGCACAAACACCACCCGCTTGTATCCACCCCGGGGGGAGGAGAGGGAAGAAGGATAATTGATGGTAATTGTTTACTACCAGGAGGGAAACGAAGTACTGGTGTTGGTTGTGGTAGTGGTGGTGGTGGTGGTGGTGGTGGTGGTGGTAGTTGTGAGAAGGAGGAGGAGGAGGAAGGTAAAGAAAGAGATGATATGGAGTTGGTTTTGATGAGATGGGATGGAGGAGGAAGTGAAGGAGGAAAACAGGAGAGAAGAGGAAGATGGAGTTAACTGATTGATTGACTGCAGGAGGAGGAGGAAGAGGAGGATTAAGAGGAGGAGGAGGCACACACAGAATAACATTTACAAATCAGTTACCATTGCATTGTAGATCAAACCCATATTGACACAATTCAATATAACAATCATACGCTATTTACCCGCATCAAGATCTAAAGAAGCTTCGGTAGATCTTGAAACCACATCACGACATATTTTAACGAACTTCCCTAGTGGCACCTAACACACATGGAATACGGGAAGGGAGTGACTGATACACGCACACACATCCATAACACCATAACAGGGCATCGACGAAATGCTGTTGGGGCAAAGATGAGGCGATAATATTCAGCAAATAAGTGACGGGTACTGGAGGCGGTTTGTCTGGAGGAGTACAATGAGGAAGTAAGGTAATCACAAACGAACACAAAGGAACAACGAACCATACCAGTCATGGATAAGAAAGTAGTGATTAGTTAATTTCATTAGCGATATATAAGCTGAAGGCAATCACAAACGAACACAAAGGAACAACGAACCACACCAGTCATGGATAAGAAAGTGGTAAGAAGTAAGTTCATTTCAATAGCGATATATAAGCTGACGGTAATCACAAATGAACACAAAGGAAGAGCGAGCTACACCCGTCAAGGATAAGAAAGTGATATTGAAGAAATAATAATGTGTAAAGGAGAAGGTGTGTCAGGAACAGTAGGAGGGAGGAAGGAAATGACAAGTTCAGTACCGACATAAGCAGTAGGTGAACACAGAGAGGCATGCGGGAAGAACTTACAGCAGCAGGCAAGGATGAGGAGGAAGTCTTCAAGAAACAACTATGTACGGGACGAGATGTGTCTGGAGGAGGAATGGTAGGAAGTTTGAATAGAGATACAAGCTGAAGGTACTCACAAAGGATCCCAAAGGAAGAACGAACCACACCAAGCACAGATGAGAAGGTGGTACTGGGGAAATAATCATATATGCAGGAGGAAATATCAGGAGGAGTAGGAGAAGGAAGGAAGTGAGTCTGACTCCTGACGTGAGCTGAAGGTACTCACAAAGGAACACAAAGGAAGATGAAATAGTAACATACCCATCCCAGGTTATTCTTGATATGACATTTGAAAGAGACAACGTAGAAACAAAATAAAAGGAGAGTAAATAGAAGAAGAAGACGTAAGAGTTATAAAAGTATTCTAGTAAAAAAACATCAAAAACATTAAAAAAAAAAAAACATAGAAACAGCAACAAGGTTAGAGAGAAAATACATAGAGAGTTGTAGGGAATATTTAACACGTAAATTTCTGAATATACGAAATGAGAGTGGAGGGAGGTAGAGGAAAGCACATAAACTAGAAGGGCCGGCACGGGTCAGAAGAGAGGAGGAGGAGGAGGAGAGATGAGGAGGGCAATGAGAAAGATGAAAAATGGACAGAATCCGCTGCACCCTCGAATGTGGAAGGGTGGAGGAGTGGGCGGGTCTGTGGGAAAGTGGAGTGTTATTGATGTGGAAACGATGAAGTGAAAAATGGGAAAGTGGAAAATGCCAGCTGTGTGGAGGAAAGGAGCAGCTGTACCCACACACATCCACACAGAGGAGAATAATAATGAGGAGAGAAATGAGTAAAGTTATCCACACACACATCCACACGTAAGGAGGATACTTCAAGATGTGGATAGAAAAAAGTAATCCAAACACACATCCACACAGGAGGGAAACTTTAAACTGTAGTAGAAAGGAATAATTTCATCCACACGGGGCGAGAGAGAGAGGAGAGTTTGAAATGAGGAAGGAAGGAATCACTTTACCCACACATATTCACACACATGAATACTTTAAGGTGGTAGAAGCTGTGTATCTTACGAATAAAGTTGATGGATTAGAGGCTTGGAGATTTCAGAAGAGAGACTAAAAGTAAATAAATGCAATAAACACACCAAGGGAACAACAGTGTTTTCTATGTTTACCTGTGATAATTAAAACCCATATAGAGAACAGTGAAACTTCATTGGCTTACCAGAAGTGCCAAGAATGCCAAGGGAGGTGGTGCATAAGTGTCTGAGGAAGGACACAAAGAAACACAAAGGAAGGAGAAACAGCAGCAGACTTATTGGTTTTTACGAGGTTGTTTGTTATAAGGAGGAGGAAAGAGATGACAACGATAACGACAAGAAAGACGAGAACGAGGAAGACGAGGTGGAAAAGGAGGAATACAACACAAGATTACACTAACTTAACAAAACAGCAATAGATCTACTTACGAGGCTGTTTGGGATCTCAGTGCAACTAACAACTGGATGAAACGACAAGACAGTGCAGCGGAAGTACCAAGAGAAACCAAGGGAATCATTGAGTGGAAAATAATCCTGATGAGAGAATAAAGCGTTGAAGAATAAGAGTCTTAACGTGGCAGAAGCTTAAGAAGGGCAGCCTGAAAAGTAATAAAAATAAAAGAGTAAGATGAAGGTGAGGTCGTGCGGGTTAGAGATTGGAAAGGAGGTGAAATGAGGCAAGTGGAGCAGTTCAGGTTCTTGGTCCAGTTTGTGAAGACGCTGAAACAATGGGAAGTGAAGCCATACTGGAAGAAAAATAATAAAGAAGAACCGAGGAGGGTGTGGCAAGGGACAGCGGAGTGGTGTCGATAAAAGAGTGCCAAGAAGACTGAAAGGTAAAGATTGAAGACCGCAGCTAATCCCAGTGGTGATGTGCGAGACGGGGAGAGTAAGTGAGTGAGAGTGAGAGAGAGAGAGAGAGAGAGAGAGAGAGAGAGAGAGAGAGAGAGAGAGAGAGAGAGGAGAGAGAGAGAGAGAGAGAGAGAGAGAGAGAGAGAGAGAGAGAGAGAGAGAGCTGGGACAGGTTGAAAGTGAGGGAAGGGAAGTCATGGGGAAGGAAGGAAGGTGAAGCCAGGAAGGGAATTAGATGAAAGAATGAAATGGAGACGGTGCGAGCAGGAGCTTCCAATGAACGGACACAGCGAGGCGGAGGTGACGGCAAGGAATAGAAGAGAAGGAAAAAGAAGAAGAAGAAGAAGAAGAAGAAGAAGAAGAAAAGAAGAAAAGACAAAGAAGAAGCAGGAGAAAAAGAAGAAGAAGAAGAAGGAGGAGGAGGAGGAAAGACGAAGAAGAAAAGACAAGGAAGAAAAGACCAACAACACAGACAACAACAACAACAACAACAACAACAAGACATAACACTAAATATACAGAAAAAAGCAGAGATGGAGGCTTCTCATAGGAACCCAAAACTCGACCTATTAACTCAGGTCTACATCAGCGTGACCAGTACATACAGTGTGGCCAAAACAGCACACCAACCTTCAACTCTCACGTCATGACAACAATACTCGTGATTCGCTGAACGCTTCGCTGTCAGACACTCGCCACGCTACCCTCGAACACTCTCAGGCTTCAAGAGTGTTTGTGTCAGGTAAAGAACACATTCCAGGACGTTCTGCCACTGGTTCATGTTCTTAAAACGTTTCAGTCTTTTATCCCTTTTGCTGTCGTGTTCGTCTCTAATTAACATTCAGAGTGTTGTGAAAATGCTTGTATGATCTTACACAAAAGGTCTTTTCTATGGTAGAGAGCCATTCAAGAGACTAGTGTAATGATAAGTGATGCAAAAACTGAAGGTGATTAAGGGAAAAGTTGTCCAGTAGTGAGAGTTATAACTGTTTTCAAGGGCCACAGCGATTGTTCGTCAGATTTTGATGGGTGCTTTTCCCACTGATGATGCCTCATTCTTGTTCATCTGGATCACGACAACACCCTTAAAAACGACAATAACTTTCATTACAACCTGTTAATTTAATGGAGGTAAGGCAACGGAATGTTTATGAAGCAATGTTTTACTACCGGCATTGTAGTTATGTGGTTTAACGAGATGAAATACATTTAAACCGTCGCAGTGGGTCAAAATCTTCAATGTGGGAGAGCTCCAACATTCATTGCCACTGCGGACCACCACCACGACACAGCATTTTAATGAAATTGTAACAGTGTAACAGACGTAAAGCAAACAGAAAAAACAGACCATTCCAATGCCGTAGTTTGTGGATTCTTTTATGAGGTGCTTTCCTTTTCGCTTTCCTCTCCACTCTCCTCTTCCTTGTCAGAAACTTCCTGTGCTGACAAATCGGGGTCCATGCCATCGATGAAGCGACCGCCGCCTTTCCTCACCATGTAGTTGTAATACAACTTCAGCCTGAGCCGCCTCAGCACCTCCAGCTGCTCGGGGTTCCAGCGGAGGGAGGCATCGTCCTCCTCGCCGGTCCCCGGTGCGAGATCCGTAATGCAGTTCTTGAGTGTGTTCATCGCGATCTCGTCACTCGCGCGGAAGTTGGATATGAAGTCCACGAACCACTGCGTGGCCTGCACGAGGAGGTTGAAGGACACGAACACAAGCCACGCCGTCACGAAGAACACAACCACGGGATAAAAATAGACCAGCAGGTTCCACAGCGTGTAGATGGTGGAGCGCCGCCAACCCAGCAGGAAGATGTCGGCCCTGGCGCAGCGCCGTGCCAGGTCGTGTTGCGTCAGCTGTGTCTCGCGACACTCCCGCGACCGCCCGAAGTAAGGGTCCTCGTCCTCATCTTCCACCGCGAGGAAAGGGATCTCCTCAGGGCCTTCCCCCGACGCTGCCAGCCTCTTCACCTCCTCCTCTGTCATCTGCGACAGGTCTGAGAAATCAGGCGGGTAGATGGCCCTGTAAAACTGCACCACGTCTCCCGTGCCCTTCACTCTGTTCTTGAAGTACGGCACGAATCTCACTTTGCTCACTTTGCTCCGGCGTTTATCCACCTCCTTCCTCGCCGCCACGCCCACTGCCGCCGCCAGCCACAGAGCAAACACTTTCAGCTCCATTACTAACAACAGCTATAATGCCAATGGGAAGCAAAAGCAAGTGACCAAAGTAGACTAACGAGATCCCATGAACTGTATTATTCCAGCAAGCTTCTCCAAGAGACGGTTACCTGTGTCATTTTCCAGACAGTTTTGACATTATGCTAAATGAATAAAAAGCACAGTAGTTAGAGGGTTCATTCCATTATTACTAGGAAAGAAAACAAAATTGTCCAGTACAAGTTCCCACGAGAATGAAGTTTGTCGTTCGCTGAATCATGTGCGTCAAGAAAACGCACCGTGAACATCTCAGACAAATGAAAAGAAAGAAATAATAATAGTAATGAAGAGGTCTGAATGCAGCTGGGAGTTTATTATACCTATTCACATTACTGATGGTGACATGTATACGTGCGGATTCTCTCCTTTATGATGATGATGATGATGATGATGATGATGATGATAATGATGATAATGATAATAGTAAAAATAATAATAATAATAATGATAATAATAATAATAATAATGATAATAATAATAATAATAATAATAATAATAACAGCAAGAACTACATCTTTTTGTCATCTAGAAACGCTCGACAAGTCTAAACGCTTCCCTGAAATAAGTGGACTGCCTTTGATCGTAAACCTCTTTGCAGGATTTGTTGCCACCTGTCAGTAAACGCGGCGTCTCTCTGCAGGTGTGGCCTTGAGCAGCTGACTGTTCGACTGTCTAACCTTGATTCAAATGTTGGCCACAGCTGACTTCTTGCTATTCATCTAGTTCACCCCTTATAACAGTTTCTTGTATGCCTCTGTTTTACCGAAGAAAGGAACTAGTTTGCACGGTATTGGTCAATATATGATCATCTCTCTCTCTCTCTCTCTCTCTCTCTCTCTCTCTCTCTCTCTCTCTCTCTCTCTCTCTCTCTCTCTCTCTCTCTCTCTCTCTCTCTCTCTCTCTCTCAGAAATGACGAAATTATGAGTGAAAGGCAAAATTGCAGCTTATCAGTTCGCAATGGCAAACACACCAGCATCAAAAGAAACTACGCCAAACAAAAGGGTCTTCATAAAAGGCAAAAAAGGCATGATGGAGAAGATTAAAGCAAGTATTTTTGAACGATTTACTCTCTCATCAGGACTATTTACAAAGGTCACAGTGATAACTAGTCAAATTCTCAAGGGTGTTTTTGCCAATGATGAAGCAGAATCCTTGTTTAACAGTCACTAGAATCATGCAAACGCCCTTGATAGTAGCAAATACATCCATTACAATCTATTAATCCTTGGAGACGCTTATACGGTCCCCTTAAAGCTTGTTCTTTGTTGAACTATCACTAGAACCATGGACATCTTTGAAAATGCCAGTAACTTTCATTACAAATCTGTTAATCCTTGTAAAAACATCACTTGAATCATTAAGAAACCCTTGAAGACGGCAATAAAATCCACAATAACTTGTTCACCCCTTGATAATTTATCATTATAACTATAAGAACACCCATGCAACTGCCAGCAATGTCTCTGTCAACCTGTTCCTTGTTAAACCATCACTAGAATAATGAAAACTCCCTTAAAAACACCAATAAAATCCAATACAGCGAAACCATGAAAAATAAAAAAAATAAAAACTGAAAACGTCAATTAAATCCACCACATCTTTGTTCAACTACCACCGAATCACAAATACACATCATAAAACAAATTTAAAAAAACGACAAAAAACGTTCAACACATTCACCTAAGGATTAATGAGTTAAACCGACTTCATGTTTAGAAATGTGATCTTTACTCTCATGTGGAAATAATGTGATCTTGCTCCGGGGGAAGGAACGAAGAGGTGGACATGCAGGAGCCCAAAGGGGAACACGAGAGGCAGAAGTGTGTTGTGCTATACGACAGAAGAGCTTTTTGGAAGGTAGGTTGTGCCAAATGTAATTACAGGCCCTTGCTTTATGCTGGTGTAAATAACGTGATGGGCAAAGATTTTTAACAAAGACAAAAGGCAACGAAAATAAATATCGGGTGCGTGGCCTGTACATGTATTTATATATAATGGCATAAGAGCATAAAGGACTGCCAAGAAAAGAACAGATTAAACTAGATAAATTTACAGATGAGGATGATAGGTGGAAATAGGTAGATATGTTTTATAGAGACTACCACGTGTAGACTTGACAGCTTCTTGCAGCTTCCCTTATTTTCGTACGTTCTTAAAAAAAAAAAATATTTATATCAAGCTAAAAATAACACCCACTCACACACACACACACACACACACACACACACACACACACACACACACACACACACAAGAACAAAACGGAGGCAGCAACAATATACAAGTGAAATATTCAGCAAACAAATACTGGTGACATCGATAACTCTATTTTTAGAAGCAATGAAGAAGTCTCACAAATAGCAAGGTATGGAATAAATAACTCACCAGCAGCAGAAACCCAGCGCCTCCTCTCATGGATCACAGTACCCTGGAAAAAAAGAAACGTTGTGATTGGCTTATCATATAGCATTAGATATGAGGGAATACAAAGAGAGACATCAAATACTTATACAAACACCTAAACCTTTGATAAATTTTTTTTTTTTTTTTTTTTACGTCTGGAATATATATGAGTTTTTTTTATGATGATCTCCCTGTCTGTAGTCACTTTTCTGGCATGTTAAATACTATATATATGTTTTTTTTTTTTCATGATCTTGTTTGCAGTTAAGGTTTTTGATGTGTTAAGTACGTACTGTATGGAGATGCTTTACTTAATATCGGTATTTCAACAGTTTTTTAATCTTAAACATATATAATTGCTTCTCTTAATATCAGTATCTAAGTCACAATTGTATTTTTTTTTTTTTTTAGTTTTGAATGAATACATATTTGCTTTTCTCGATATCAGCATTTTGACTTAATTTTTATCGTGTAAAGTGCTACATATCATTTACCCTCTTGATATAAATCGTAGCCACAGTTCCCCGCCAGCCGCACCCGTGACTCCAAGCATTAAGTCTCACGCTCAGAAGGTTTATTGGAGCGGAAAGTAAAAATGCAGGATAAAAGTAAGAGTTACCTGCAGGGGGGGACAGGTGCCACTCACGGTCCTTCCCTGTGATTCCAATTTCAGGCGCCACCGTTATTTATTCACGCCTCACTTAGAAGCCGTGCCGCCGCGATGAGTCACAAGCCGGAGCCCGAAACATCAATCAGTGGTGACCTGCCGCAGTGCCATGCCTTCATATATATTACACCGAGACACCTTACTCTTATCAAATGTTAGCTTCACATTCTGCAAGATTCATTTGTCATTTGGCTCACATGACAGAGCAGGTAATTAACTCTTATATTATTACATCTGACTCAAATTTCACCTTTCAATTGCGAGGCGATTTTTCACATAACCACCAGCAACCTTCCTAAGACACAATTTCCTACTAAAGTCACTTAACAAACTCTGTATCCTAGGAAAGACAAAATTAACCTCCTGTTCTCCTTTCTTCAACGTTCATGGAAGTAATTATTTATCATAGAGCTCTCATTATTAATAAAGAACATAATAACATCTGAAAATTAAGGAAGCTGCAAGAATCCATTAAGTTTACACGTGGCAGTCCATCTATAAAACGCATCTACCTACGAGTATTTCCACTTAACATCCTCACCCATAAATCTGTCGTATCTCTCTTTAAAGTTTCCTCATAAATCAGCACTAACAGACGATTATATAGTACCCAGTAAAAAGAGATTAAAAAAATATAGCAGCAGAAGTTAGGGGAAGAAGTAAGTCAAGGCAGGGCAGGGCAAGGCAAGGCAAGGCAAGGCAAGGCAAGGCAAGACTCTATTCTGGGTGACTGCACGTAATTAAGTCAGTCGCCAACACTTCTCATCACCTCCCAAATTAACCTGCTCTAACCAACATAACAGAGATCAAAACACAGGATGAGGATATTAATGAAAAAAAAGAAAAAAAAACGAATAAATAAACACAATATAGATAAAAATTCATGCAAGGCCTAAGCTGATAATAAACTTTCTTCTTTTCATTTTATTTTCATTTTCTTCTCGTCTTTCCCCTCCTCCTCCTCCTCCTCCTCCTTCTCCTCCTCCTCCTCCTCCTCCCCCTTTCTCATCCACTTTTTCATCTTCTTGGTAATCGAAGTCTCTCTTTACTTTCTCAGAATATCTAATAATATCCAAATCACTTTTCCCATGTACGTCAATCTTACTACAAAAAAATAAATAAATAAATAAAAACATACACACTCTCTCAAGGAAATTATGATACAGCAAAGGTGAGAGAAAAAAAGAGTGGTCAGCGATGCAACCCAATAATGAGATACAATCCCCTGCATTTGAAGATTTTGGCAACTGCTTTCATCGCTCTCTTGAAGTCGTTCTTGCGGTCATAAGACAGATCAATTAGAAAAGAAGAACTGAGCATGAATAGGAAAAAAGGACGTACTTGTGTGGTTCTCTCTCTCTCTCTCTCTCTCTCTCTCTCTCTCTCTCTCTCTCTCTCTCTCTCTCTCTCTCTCTCTCTCTCTCTCTCTGTCACTGCAAGTCAATCCGTTTATCAGTCTCCGTATCTAACTATCTTTCCACGTAACTATCTATGCATATATTATCTATCTATTTATCTATCTATCTATCGACTTCAATTTAATAAGGCACATCGAATCTATTACCCATCCATGAAACACAATCAACATCCACACTTAATACCTAAAAATTCCACCAGGTTCCGTACCCCAAAACCCTCTACCCTCTGTATTTCTTTCTTCTGGCACCCCCTCCTCTGCCTCCCGAAAACCTGCCCTACCATCCCCTGGGGCGGAGGATATGATTCACCCCAACCCCGAGCACTGCCGCGGCGAAGAGCAAACACAGACGGAAGGGCAGCATGCATCGCGTTGTACTTGTGAGGGAACCCAACACTCTTAGGTTCTAGCTTGCGTAAATGATCACACTTTTCAAACGTCTTGGCGTCTGATCTCGAGAACTTTTGTTTTGTTGTAGTGGATGTTGTGATTTTCAAGTTTTGTTATTGTTATTATTGTTATTATTATTATTATTATTATTGTTATTATTATTACTTTTATTATTATATGTTTTTAATGATAAGTTTAACATGGATTCTGATTCGTCAAAGGGAAAAACACTCATTAGAACGACTTTTGCAATGCTCTAATTTGTTGGATATTATCATGGTTTTCAAGTTGTTTTTTGTTTATATTATTATTATTATTAAGGCAGATATAAGGTTATCAAGAACTGTATCTTGCATGGTAAGAAAAAAAATCCTTAAAACGACATCATTGACAGTCTCTTGTTGAAGTTACTGGCAGGTTCCCAAGGTTGTTTTCATGACTCCAGCCATATTTTAACAAAGATTTCGCATTTCAAACAGAGAAAACGCTCACTAAAATGCAACTAATCACCTCTACGGCCTTTGATTATAAGTCTGTATTATTAAACGCATTTTTGCTCTAATAATGAACATTTTAAAGGGTCACAGTAAAGATTAGTCGGATTCACATGGATTTTTTTTTTTTCCCTTTTTAATCACACAAAACTCTTAATGAGCTCTCACTGGGATCATGCACACACCAGTTAAACCTTCAGTACCTACCACTAGAGTAAAGTGCGCCGTACTCCATCAAGAGCGTAGGCGGCTCAGGGCTGGTAGCGTCATCCTTCCCGGGCCTCGGCATGCAGTAGAGTAGGGAGGCTAGTTCCTTTCTACGCCACATTTACGTTTCTGGTCTTAGCTGATCGGTATGTAGTCTGGATAAAGCTTTGAATCGTTTGACCGTTTCAGTGTTTACGGCGCGACACTTTCCTTCATCTGAGTAACTGTAGTTGGTTCATCAGAGCAGAATCAGAGACACTGGATTTTTAAGTTACTCCATTCTTTATAACAGAACATAAGAACATAAAAAAAAAATAAGGGAAATATACTTACCTATTTCCGCCAGTCATTCTCATCTATAAACTTGTCTGATCTTCTTTTAAGGTTCCCCACTAACTCATCACTAACAATCTGATTACTGGAGCCATTCCATTCATCTACCACTTTATTTCAGAACCAATTCTTTCCTATCTCTTTTTCTAACCTAATTTTATCAAGTCTTAACCCATTATATTTTGTCCTATCCTAATTACTGATGATGAGAATTTTGCTTATGTCACCTTTGTTAGATCCCCAATACCACTTAAAGACCTCTATTGGATCCACTTTTAATCTATGTATTTAAGCGAGTCTATTCCTCTTCCTGCACTTAGTGGGGCTCTCACAACAGTCATAAAATAAGAACACTGGCCTATAAGGTTCATATGACAATCCAGCGCGTTCCAAAATACGGAGCTTAATGGCTTGCACGGGAATGGGTGATGGAGAGCATACTGAATCACCTTCACTGAGCCTTCCGTTATAGCCTTCTCACGGGTACTGGCTTCATTTAATTCACTCCCTTCTATCCTTCCAGCTCCGTTTGTACACCATCAGAAGTCTGTTTCACTTAGTCTTCCTTTATGACGTTCTTAATGGTACTACCTTCATTCACTTCACTCCCTTTCTTCCTTCCAGCTCCGTCTGTACAGTCAAAAGTCCGTTACTGAGTCTGCTTCACTACGTTACATCCTGGTTATAGACGCAGCCTTCACTCCTTTCCTTCTAGTCCAGTCTGTACACCGTCACAAGCCAATTAACCTGCCTCACTACTCATTTCTACTTTTTTTTTTTTTTTGCCGTCCTCCCTCTCGTTCCAAGTCCTCTGATCTGCTGACAGTCTCCTTGCAAAAAGAGAAATGACAGGTAGCAGATTATCACCAGAGGATCTGAAGACTTAAGATTGAGAAAGAAGGATAAAAAGTGAGAAAAAAAATCTATTAGGAGATGATAAGAGGTAATTTTGGAGGTGGATGAGTGGGTAAACGTGTTATGAGAAAGGAAGATGTGTTTTTGGGGTGGAGAGATGGTGTTAAGATGAGAAAGGTTTTTTTGTGGATAGTAGAAGCATTTTTAGGGGGTGGAAGAGGAGTTTTTTAGGTCATATCTACGGACAGGTTCCAAACTTCACACACTCACCTGTCAGTCAGCCATAATAAATAAGAAGTAACTGCGTTGGATGAATAACCAGTCTTTGTCACGGGAACTGAAGGCTGCATTATCGTACCTTGCCAGCCAACCTGTCAGAACCATGCATGCGGTACGCTTTAGAAATACTAATCACTTTTAATAACATGTACAGGAAGAATGTGTTATTTTATCATTAGAAACTCAAAACTGGCTGTATTTAGATATATTTGCCATTGATGCTTGTATATATTATTAGTAGTGATAATTACTGTTAAAACGTACGACATGCATGGGTTCGAACACTGTCGAAGGGGAAGCTGCCAAAGTACGATGATGTAACCTTCAGCACCCGTGACCAAGACTATTGATGATTCATAACTGCATAATGAGAAGTACCGTCCTTAGCTTGGTAAAATCCTCCAGTGCCACCCAGTATGTGATTCAATGAACGCCGTGGCACTGAGAGGATTGATAAGAATGTGGGTTATTTGTGTTTATGCAATATCGCATATAAAAAATGTCATCAAAGTTTTACGATTTTACTGAAAGAATTTAATGTGATTTTACTCTTAATGTTTGCTATTACTGTTATGCGATGTTTTTTGTGTGTGTGTGTGTGTGTGTTTAAATAAAGAAGAATACGCAATCCCTACAGGCAACAAAACAAATAAAAAAAAAAAGGAAAGAAAAAAGTAAAACAAAGAAAGAAGAGGACAAAAATAAATGATCAATGTTTCTGCTGTTGCTACTTGTTGCTGTTGCTGTTGCTGTTGTTGTTGTTGTTGATGTTGTTGTTATTGTTGTTGTTGGTGGTGGTGGTGTTGGTGGTGGTGCTGGTGCTGCTGCTAATGCTCACTCCTGTCACTCGTCATTCGGGTTTGAATTTCACCTAAAAATCACAACAACAAAAAGCAAAACAAAAGGCGGGATCGGCAGGAAGAAACGTAATGTAGGTAGGTAGTCGCCGCGGACTTTAGAAAAATACTGTCAAAAATGAAAGAAAAAAAAGATGTTGAAGAGCCATAAGAGATGCAGAGGAACGTGGCATTTGAAAGGTTGCCATCACTCACCTTCACAACACGGCCAATACTTACCACTAAACTCTCATTATTTAGAAAAGGGAGACAAAAGTTTCTGGTTCTCATATGATAAAAAAAAAAAAAAAAAAGGGGGAGTAGAAAAAAAAGTAACGAAACGGCCGCATCATATGACGTGTGTTGGCAAGGAAGAGGAGGAGGAGGAGGAGGAACAAGAGGAAGAGGAACAACAACCACAACAACAACAACAACAACAACAACAACAACAACAACAACAACAAAAACAAACAAACAAACAAACAAACAACAAACAAACAAGCAAACAAACACTAACAACCAAAACAAGATGAACAAGAAAAAAAACAAGAACAAAAACAAAAAAAGAACAGGAACAACGAAACCAAAACAAAATAGAACAATAACGAGAACAAGAACAAAACACAGAAAAAACAAGGAAAAAACACACACCAGGAGATTTATTGGCCAACAACAAATATATCCACTGAAACCGCCACACAAAAACAAACAGTAAACTACTTGAATTAGAACGCGACAGAACGGAGCACAGGAGAGAGGAGAGGGAACAAGAGAGAGAGGAGAGGAGAGGAAGAAAGAATGGTACAGTGATTCGTCGCCTTCCTCAGCGGCGGGGGTACAAAGAGGATCGGGATAAGAGCGCTCCTTTCCACAGCGCCTTATTCGATGCCACTGGGAAATAAACGAAGAGAGGAAAGCGAGGCGGAAAGCACGTATGTCTCAATTTCCTGCTTATACCCGAGGGCACGGGAACAATGGCGCGCTAGCTGGAAGGATACAGAAAAGAGATAGAAAGAGATATGAGGCAAATTACTCCAGCCACTAGAGAAAAGCTTGACATGTTAGTGAAGAGCCTGCGAGTCACTTGGTGGTGGGTAAATATAAGAAACTCCACAAAACAAAACTTGTGGAGAAACCTTCATAAGAGTGACGTTCAGCGCTGCGGTGGTCACGCTGACCTTCATCACGGGAAGCGACGAAGCAAACCATGATTTATAACAGTCATTTACAATAGTACGAACCACAGTTTTCTTTTCCGCTTGGTGATGTACGAAAGATTATAGAACCTTCGCCTGCAGGAGGGACTGTGTTATCAAGCTGCCAAGGAGGTTGTCTTCATCCTCAAGAAAAACAAGGTAGGCAAGCACAAGCAAGATAATTATGGGATAACAGGCGAGACGAAAATTTTGCTCTTTATTCTGAAGTCTTGACTCTACTAGCCTGACATTCAGACGATACTTGGCCTGCCATTCAGCCATTATTCACCACACACACGTGCACAACCCTCAAACACATACATGGGTTAGTACAACAGTGGAGCACGGCAGCGGGCACCCTCACCACACACACCACCACGATACAGCACTCAGGCACCTCACCGAAGTGCCAAGAGAGTGAGGTCGTCGATCACGGTACGCCACTCAGCACTACATGATGCAGCACTGGGGAATAAATAATAACATATGACAATTCAATACCAAGCCATGCTCAACAACCACGTGACGGCAAGGACCAGGATGCAGGGGATTTCAGACACGTGTCCCTCGAGGGGCCACCACGAGGGAGACACCTGATGTGCCTCTGAGGCGAACACTGATACGCGCTACACTCATACATGCTACTACGAGTCACTGGAGAGCTTTAAAAGATTAGGTATACTTCACACAGGGACTGCCACGTGTAGGCCTGATGGCTTCTTACAACTTCCCTTATTTCATTATGTTTTTATGTACACATCCACTTGTGACTTGCACTTAAGCTCCAAGCCACGGCACAGAATTAAGACACTCTGCATGGGGTGTGAAAAATGTATGAGGACTTAAGACAAAGTTGCCGCGATGAGGCAGTGGGAAACGAGGCACCTGACCACTGAACACCCTGCACCTGTGACGGGAAGCTTGGGTACACACTACACAGCGCAGCGCCCCTAGAGCCTCCTCGCCCCTGGCCACCGCAACACGAGGCTCAGCGCTGCCCGGCACAGTGACGCCTGTAATATCTGATCACTTATTCATAAAGATGGACCAGCACCCTGAAATGTCATAATTCTTTTATCTGAGAGAGAGAGAGAGAGAGAGAGAGAGAGAGAGAGAGAGAGAGAGAGAGAGAGAGAGAGAGAGAGAGAGAGAGAGAGAGAGAGAACACGTATTAAGAATCAGCAGTGTTGTATTGCATTCCAATCACTGGCTTTGTACAGTTCATGGTGAAGGATTACTTAGACTCGCTCTCCACTGATGAAGATTTTTCTTGGCGTGGTGAGCAAATTGTGATGAAAGAGGAAAGAGTTAAGACAGTAATGCAAATGTAAATAAAAATACTTTCAATGCAGGAGCTGTTTGTCCAGAGAGAGAGAGAGAGAGAGAGAGAGAGAGAGAGAGAGAGAGAGAGAGAGAGAGAGAGAGAGAGAGAGAGAGAAAGAGAGAGAACGTTAAAGCATCCAC
The DNA here is from genome assembly GCF_035594125.1 of Scylla paramamosain. NCBI lineage: Eukaryota > Metazoa > Arthropoda > Malacostraca > Decapoda > Portunidae > Scylla > Scylla paramamosain. Next base: position 40,154,181 of record NC_087152.1, on the reverse strand, counting down.
ACCTGAGTAATCATTGGAAGCTGGAATACAAGCCACCCCACCCTTCCCCCTCAACCACAGCCCTGCGCTCCTCTTGGTGACGACCAGAGCTATTTTTACGATGGGAGATTAATAATGGAGGTCGTGGTGATCCTCTAGCCCGCCCGCCCTTCTGCCCGTGTCCCCCACCGTGTCTCCTCCCCTGCCCAGGAAGCAACAGTGTGATGGTGACGCAGCGGCAACCACTACTAGGCTGTGCGTGAGAGTGTGTGGCATTTCTGCATACTTAACCCGCCACGATTTACCTTTTACCTACGACTATCTAATCCCCTCTCTCTCTCTCTCTCTCTCTCTCCTCTCTCTCTCTCTCTCTCTCTCTCTCTCTCTCTCTCTCTCTCTCTCTCTCTCTCCTCTGTGGCTGCCTGGACAAACAGCTCTTGCATTAGGAGTACTTTAATTTACATTCACGATCCAGGCTTCCCTCTTCCCTCCTCCTTCATATAATTTGCCCACAACACAAGAAAAATCTTTATTATCTCCTGTATTGGGAGCGCTTTTATTCACATTTACGATGCAGACTTTCCTCTTCCCTCGTCCATCACACAATTTGCCCGCGACATAAAAAAAAAAAAAATGTTGTCATCTCTGGAGTGTTAGATCTGACTAATCCTTTACTATGAATTATACAAAACCAGTGATTGGACAGTAATATAACACTGCTGACCCTTAACACGTGCTTAATTATTCAACAATGAAGCAAAATCAAGACATAAATATTACAGTGGATGTATGGAACGTGCGCAGAGAGATTGGAAAATGTACAGTTCACAATTCTACGTTACAGCTGAAGGGAGCAAAATAAATACAGCCACACGCAGTACAACAACTAACACTCCGGCGCGGGTAAGAAGATTATCATGAACCCTTTGAATGTTACGATGATAACAAGGCAACACTGGATGGAGTAAGTCTCTGGAAGTAAATAAACTGGTCAGTTCTCTCGGATCTTTTTTCCATTTTTTTTTTTTTTTTTTTTCTTTGGAGAGGATGACAATGTGTGGGCTTTTTATTTTATTTTTTTCTACTTATCTACCTTCATTTATCTATTCATTTGTTTATTTTTATTTATTTAGCATAGTTATCTTTTTATTTAACTTCAGTGATTCCATTTTTCCTTATCTATTTATTTATGTTGATTTATTTATTAATTTTTCATATTTATTTCTTGGCCGCCGTCCATAATGCATTAAAAAACAACAACAACAACAACAACAACAACAACAACAACAGCCAGACAGACAGGAAAGACAGCACTGTATTGGCTTCCAGGAGACCCACACCATTTAATGAAGTTGTTTTTTTTTTTTCTTATTCAAGAGAGGCAAGGATAATCTATACATATATATATATATATATATATATATATATATATATATATATATATATATATATATATATATATATATATATATATATATATATATATATATATATAATATATATATATATATATAAAAAGGTCAACTGAGGTGCCAGTCCCCCAGAGATGCAGGAATTAACACTGCATCAACATGGAGGAGACCCACAAGCCAGTCAGTCAATCAGCGAAAGGGGAGTGTGATGTAGCAAGCAAGAACTAACACTATATTACCTTCTACGAAACACACAATTCACTAGGATATTGCATGCAGGAATTAACACTGTATTCACATGGAGGAGAACCACAAGCCAGTCAGTCAGTCAGGGAGTGAGGTGAAGCAAGCAGGAAATAACATTGTATTGACTCTGATTGCTGTGGCTTCTCCTTCAGTTTAACAAGATGGTCTAGTTTAATTATAACATGGGAAGACATCATTGGCAGGAAGGAATGTAAATGTATTAGTGTTAACCTTTCAATGTCTCCTATTCTATTTATGTTCAGTGAGACTTTTAAGAAGAAATGTGTCCTGTTGTCATTAGCAGCGGGTTAACTTCCAGGGGACCCAGAGGAGTCAGTGAGTGGGGTGAAGCAAGCAGGAACTAACGCCTCTGTAATAACGTTCCGCTTAGTGCACCTCCATTTGGAACACACGGATCGCTCTTTAACTTTTGCCACAATGCACGATGTCATAAACAAGCACGGCTATTGCGAAAACAGTGTGCGTTTATCATCAGCGAGTGGATGTTATTTTGTGCATTTTGCGCGAGGGTTGCTGTAAGGGATAGGTATTAAATAACGACGACAATAACAATAAAAAACAACAATAACTTACTACTAATACCACTACTACTACCACCACTACTACCACTACCACCACTACTACTACTACTACTACTACTATAACAATAACAACAATTACAACAACAACAACAACAACAACTACTACTACTACTACTACTACTAATA
>NC_087152.1:40144316-40146816 GCF_035594125.1 Scylla paramamosain | reverse complement strand
CAAAATATATATAAACTGCAAGAAGAACAAGAGAGAGAGGAAAATTAGGAGGAGGAGGAGGAGGAGGAGGAGGAGGAGGAGGAGGAGGAGGGAAGCAGTAAAAATAAAGGTGAGGCTTGAGTGTAAGGGTTGTATTGTCAAACATCTCCACGTCTTATTTTGACAACCTTCCAACTGAGTCTTGTGAAAGTTGTAGTTTTCCAAGAGTGTTTTCGTGACTCTTGGCAGCTGAACAAGAATCATACACAGTGTTTAAAGAGTCTTTTTCAAGGTTCTATTGATAAGATTAACCACATATCACAGTTTTTCAATACTATTTTCATAACTCTAATGATAGTTGAACAGGAAACATACATCACAGTGTCTTAAAGATGTTTTCATGATTCTACTGATAGTTTAACAAGAATCATATTTCATCACCTGGAAAAAAACACACGTAAGAACCAGACTAATCATCTCTGTGGCCTTTGAAAATAATCCTTATGAGAGAACAGAGCGTTTACGAATACGAACCTACGAGTGAAGTTATTAAAGTGACCGGAAATGAAGAGCGACAGACAATGACACTGAAAAAAAAAACCGTCTGGAAGTTGACTGGAGGATTAGACTGGAAGGACGAAACTAACTGGATACTGAAGACGAATGACTGAATGATAACCTGGAGAGTGGACAACTGGAACTGGATGTCAAAAGGAAGATAGGGAATGGTCATAACTGGAAGAAGACTGAGAAATTAAAGTGGGAGAACGTCAAGGGTGGCCGGGGGATTGAAGATGACTGGATGGTGACTTAATAGGACAAATAATGGAAAATGAGAGTGACTGGAAGATAAAAGCGACTGGAAATCAACTGAAGAATTACACGAAGAACAAAAATAGGAGGAAAAAAACATTATTCAATAGTGACAATATGGAAATTAAAAAAAAATGGCAGTGACTGGATGATGAAAGTGGTTTTAACTATCAGATTGAAGTGGAAGAACAACGAAGGGTGGAAAATTAAAGTGAATGAACAGTAACTTCAAGGAACAAATGGTGGAGCATAACAGTAACTGAATGATGAAATTTACTGGAAAATAAATGGAAGATTAGACTGAACGGATAGAAAGAATGAAGATAAAGGATGACTGGAAGGTAAGACTGACTAGAAACAGACTGGGGAAGAGGAGGAAGAGAAGAAGGAGGAGAAGGAGGAGGAGGAGGAGGAGGTAGTGGTAAGATAATGGTACTGAGGTGAGATGAAGAACAATGTCTCTCTCTCTCTCTCTCTCTCTCTCTCTCTCTCTCTCTCTCTCTCTCTCTCTCTCTCTCTCTCTCTCTCTCTCTCTCTCTCTCTCTCTCTCTCTCTCTCTCTCTCTCTCTCTCTCTCTCTCTCTCTCTCTCTCTCTTAGATCGAAGGGAGAACAAGCAATGAACAATTCAGTGGAGGAGAAGACCATGTGTTACGTCGCTTACATCCAAGAACTCTCTCTCTCTCTCTCTCTCTCTCTCTCTCTCTCTCTCTCTCTCTCTCTCTCTCTCTCTCTCTCTCTCTCTCTCTCTCTCTCTCTCTCTCTCTCTCTCTCTCTCTCTCTCTCTCTCTCTCTCTCTCTCTCTCTCTCTCTCTCTCTCTCTCTCTCTCTCTCTCTCTCTCTCTCTCTCTCTCTCTCTCTCTCTCTCTCTCTCTCACCATAAACTATTCGCTACCTTCCTCCCTCCCTCCTTCCCTCCCTCCCTCCCAAGTTACTCCTCTGTTCACCTTTCCTTCTCTCCCTCCCTGCCTCCCTCCCTCCCTTCCCTCATCGCCTCACTGTTCACCTCACCTCACCTCGCCTCACCACCTCCTCCACCCTGCGACAAGTGGACACAACGAACCTACATAAGTTACGCTCTGAGCCAGTGACCAGCCGTGCCTTTGAAATCGATGCGACGTCGTGACATCATTATGAGTCCTTAACACATGTCGCGGCGAGGAGAGCAAAGGTGCGGAGTGAAGTATTGGTGGTGGTGGTGGTGGTGGTGGTGGTGGTGGTGGTGGTGGTGATATAGGGATAGCAGCAGTAGTAGTAGTAGTAGTAGTAGTAGTAGTAGTAGTAGTAGTTGTTGTTGTTGTTGTTGTTGTTGTTGTTGTTGTTGTTGTTGCTGTTGTTATGTTGTAGAAGAGGAGGAAGAGGAGGAGGAGGAGAAAAGTAGTAGTAGTAGTAGTTGTAGTAATAGTAGTAGTAGTAGTAATAGTAGTAGTAGTAGTAGCAGTAGTAGTAATAGTAGTAGTAGTAGTAGTAGTAACAGTAGTAACAGTAGTAGTAGTAGTAGTAGTAGTAGTAGTAGTAGTAGTAGTAGTAGTAGTAGTAGTAGTAGTAGTAGTAGCAGCAGCATTATTATTATTATTATTAGTAGTAGTAGTAGTAGTAGTAGTAGTAGTAGTAGTAGTAGTAGTAGTAGCAGCAGCAGCAGCAGTAGTAGAAGCAATAACATCAGTACAATATAGTTCTGTTGTGGTTTATTTTCCCTGGCATAACAGA